>NC_041383.1:282733616-282795191 GCF_002162155.2 Triticum dicoccoides | reverse complement strand
CAACTCGGCCCTCGCCCCTGACCTCGACCCCGGCGCTCACCCCCGACCCGGCCCTCGCCCCCGACGCCGGCGCGCTCGCCCCCGACCCGTCGGCCCTCGCCTCCCTCCTCTCCCCTCTCGGCCGTCGTCGGGCCTACCTCCTCGCCCCTGCACCCTCTGTAACCCCCCTTGTCTCTGCTAGGGTTCTTCGGTTAATTTCATTAGGTTTTAGTTAGGGCAGTATGTTAATTAGGTTATCTATTTAGTTATGAATTTAGCTAGGTTTCAAAATTTGAACTGGACATGTGATATGTGCAAATTTGAACTGGACATGTGATATGTGCATATGTCATGTTTTGGACATGTCATGTTTGGAAAATGATCCGAGTGGCCTATGTTACGCCAGAATGTTGATTCATTTCCGTTCCGGTGAATTTTAGGCGCTCGATATGTCCATTTTTTAGCAAAGGTCATGCCGAAATTTCCCGTGAATAAAGGCATGATTTTGTGCTACATAGTTGGCATATCGAGTGCTGGCACATAGATTTCTTTTTATGTCATTTCTCATTTATTCATACTTTTAGAAATAAATGAGGACACTTAATCATAGGAAACATGTCGAACAACGAAGAAACTGGGCCTTCTGACCAAGATGCAGACGAGATGGATTATGAGGGTGAACAAGAGTACCTCAACTATTTGACTACTAAGCAAGGTTTGCAGGTCGGCCTCAATGATGGTACTGACGCCGGCATCGACACCGACAGCGCCGGCACCGATGGCGGCACCGAGACCGGTGGGTAAGGTACCGGCGGGGAAGGTACCGACCCCGATGCCGCTACCGAAAAGAGGAAGCATAAGAAGCAGAGGATACGAAAACCTAACAAACTAGGGATTGAATGACTTGTGATCACAAAGATGGCACTTGGCAAGTTTGAGCCGTTAGAGCCGGAAGAACCTCGCAAGTGCTATGGGAACCAAGTAGGATGCATCCTACGGGAATGCGCGAGCATCAATGACGATGACGTAAGGAGTAAAGAACATTTGACGCAGTTGCTCCTAACAAAGTTGCATAAGAGATTCAAGTTCCCCGACCGGGATGATAACATAGAACAACCGTGGGATGATCCGAAGATGAAAAAGATTAACAATCACGCCATGGGCATGTTCAGCAATGATTTGGCCTCCTGGAAAACGAGGGTGAAACGAGCTATTGAGGATGATGAACACCTGTCCAAGATTCTGGAGGAAAATCGGACACGTATGGAAGAGGAGTTCAAAAAGTTCAAGGACACTTGCGCTAGCGAGGCAGCCAAGGCTAAGGCTGCGAAATTCAAGAGCCTTCAGCAAAGGAACACGGGGAAGCATCGCCTCGGAAGCCGTGGCTACCTCAGTAAAAGGCCCATATGGGATAAGGAGGACGCAGAATGTAAAGCCGCGGGTCTCCCAGACCCCTTCGCGAAGTTCACCAACCCCTTGGAGCATGACTTCATCAGGGTCCGCTACAAGTGGGACAAGGAGAAAAAGGTTTTTTACACGGACAAGATCACGAGGAAATTGATTAGACTACTGGAGAAGCAACACCAGCTTGCAGCCAAAAGCCCTACTTCTCCGATGAGGCCCAAGTGGGACACCCCTCTCAACCGGGCCTTGAACAAACTTAAGGGACTCCCTTTGGATCAGCGACCGCGATATGGTCATGTGCACGGCGCTGGAGACGGCGCCACGTGGAAGGTGTTTTACAACGAGGGCTCGGAGGCCAAGAAGCTGAAAACGAAGTTTAGTCAGGCGGACATCGACGCAAAGGTGAAGCTTGTGGTCGAGAAAAAAGCAGCTGAGGACGCGAAAAAAGTAGCTGGGGACAAATATGAGTTGCTACAGCAGGCAGTCAATGCAGCTGTAACTGCCTGCAGAAATGATTTTGCTACTAACTTGGTTCCAGTTATCATCAACTGGGCGAAGGAAAATCCAGACAAGACGGTACATGATTTCCTGATGCCCAGTTTCGTTGGGAGCAACTCCATGAACAACAACACCATCGCACCATCACTTGCTCACGCAACCGGGCCTCCTCTCGCAGCCGCTCCCTCTCATAGCAGCCCATCCTCGGTCTCAGGTGCGCTAGGTGGGCCTTCGTCTTTGGCTGAGCTCGACGCCATCACGGTAATTACATGTCGCACCAACATATATATATATATATATATATATATATATATATATATATAATATTCCATTTTTGTTGCCTTTCGGTTGTTTTACGCCACAGACATATGTGTTTGCAGGCGAAAGAAACCCCGTGCACCATACTCTACTTGATCAAAGGCCAGAAGGTGGACGTGGGAAAGGGGATGATAATGGACTCCTCTCAACGCACGTTCCACAACTAGCCGATCCCCGCTGGGCACTTCAGGGTTAGCTTGACCAGTGTGAAATCGGGGCACGAGGATTTGCCTCCTCCAGTACAGCATGTGGGAGCGGACGACGAGACCCCGCGGCGGATTGGAAGCTGCAAGAATTGGGTGCTGCTATGGCTGAAGAATCTTATTCGTCTGGAGCCGGCCGAGAGCACACCAATAACTACCACACATCAACAAGCATGTGCAAAGACCACCACCCCGCCTACCCAATTACCAGCTCCTGTTGTGCCGGGTGAGAGCGGCAGACGACATGATGAAGGGGGTGCAATAGTACTGGCTGATGTAATTTCTCCTGTAGAACAGAGAATGGATGATGAGACGGAGGTCGACCCTATGGATTACCTCAATACAAACGCGTATGACTGTGACATAGATATGATGAGTCAACCATATGATGAATCGGGCTATCAGCTTGCTAATGAGGATATTGATGATATGCCCGGGCAGGGTCGTACCATGGATTGCAAAAAGTCTTTCTTCATGAAATCCTCACAGGACACGCCTGAAGATGCCGCCTCAACACAGGCTCAACTAGCCGGGCGCGAGGGTCGTACAATACTTAGCCTGGGAACACTGGGGCAGGGGTTAAGGAAGGGTCTGGAAGGTGTGCCCAAGGAAAAGGAGAGGAAGAGATCGGGGAAGGTAACTGTCTCCAAACAAGCCAGAGCACATAGCAGCCAGACGATGCATTCTGAAGAGCGTGTACCCATGAAAAGTGCGGTCATGTTCCATCTCATGGGCGAGCCGATGCTACCGCCGAAACCGCTGGAGGCACTATCTGGGGATCTCAGGAGACTGCACGACCATGTGTTGTCGACTGAGAAAAGCCTACTAGCCTCAAAGGATCCAGGATATCCGACATACGCGGCTTGTGTGCCTGAGGGGAAGTGCTACATCGACACACGACCCGCGGAGGTGTTCTTCCTGCGGTTTGACCATATCTTTGAGATGTTTCTAACAAGGCGGCTTGATTTTACTATCATCCGCCTTTTTACGCTACATATGAGCTCCGTCATGAAGAGTGAAGAAGTCTTGCAAATCTGTGTGGCGGATCCGTACTACATGCACGAGTCTTTCTTGAGTCTCGGCGACTTTGAGCGTGAAACTGCTAGGGAGTACCTCCAAAACTTCATGGTACAGAATAAGGACCGGGAAATTGTCCTCGTGCCTTATCATCCAAAGTAAGTCAATTCCGGACAACCCTTTCGTACATTTCAATCATTCCTTCTCTCTCATATGGGGAATAATTTGAGGTGTCTTTTCCCCGCAGCAACGGGCGCGCCGTCCTTATCGTTCTTTACCCGCAAGTCTCCCACGCCGTGTATTTTGACCCTTCCAGAGACTACGAGAAAAAAGACTACACCCACATAATGAATATTCTAGATGATGATCGCCAAGGCTTCAGCTTTAGAGGTGGCCACGTGCAGATCAAGAAACAAAGGAACAAGAAAATGGGTTTCGCGCATAAAACTAACTTCTCCTACATCCATGTCCCAAAACCAAGCAAGATGGATGGATTCTACATCGTCCATCTCATGATTCAATTCATCACGGATCACCAAAAGCTTCGCATTAACAGCAGAAATGATGATCATATCCACAAGTGGCTAGAATCTCATGGAGAAGCGGATTATAAACTTAGAGATGACTTCTTTCGCATCCAAAGCGACATTGCGACGATCATCATGAAAGAAGTCGTCGATGAGAAGGGGATGTTCCACCACGGCCCTATATCACGAGCTGACGTCCGAACTCGCATAGGCATGCAACGTCTAGACCTCACGCCGTTCAAGAAGCTAGGGTTCATCCTCGATGATATGGAAGGATGGAACTTCTAGTGATTTATGATGCCGATGATGATGATATGTGTCGGTTGAACTTGTATACTTCTTGTAGCGATGAAACTTTGTGATGTCCATGGTCCATGCCGAACTTGCGTAACGCTACTTTGTTAGTTTGCGTACGATGACCTGCGTACCTCTAGTTAATTAATTTGCGTATTGTATGTTGCATCTAGTTGGTAATCCTTTGTTTTTCGGTGTTGCTCTAGTATATTTTGTTGCATATATATGATTGTACATCCTCTTCATGAACATGCATCTCTAACAGGTACCCAGTTTCTTGATGGCGAGATGGAATTGCTATGTCGTGTACAAAGGGAAGGTTCCGGGGGTGTACAACGAGTGGCATGAGTGTCAGGCGCAAGTGAATGGGTTCATGGGCGCCAGCCATAAAGGCTTCAAAAGCAGACAAGAAGGAGAAGCTAGTTACTTGAGGTTCAAGCTAGCGCGAGAGAGGACTCGTAACCGCCACCTCATGTACTGCATAGTTCCGCTCTCACTCATAGTGATAGCACTTCTTGCGTATACCTTTGTTTAGATGGATGATGTTGTTGTAGTTGCAAGTATTCGAGACTTGCATGTATCGCTATTTTCGAGATGATGACAAGATATCACTTTGTGTTGGATGATGATTATGATGAGACTATTTGTATGTACATGCTATGATTACATTTGTGGTCTCGCAGACATTTGTATGTGTATCATGATGACATTTCTATGTGCTAAAGATTCTTCTATAAAGCCTGTTCAAATACAAAACAAATATGCCAAAAAAATAACAAAAAAACCTACTTAAATTAGCAGTAGCGATTGTACAAAAGTTAGCAGCAGCGCCGCGGTAGCAGTAGCGCGGCATGGTAAAACGCGCTAGAGCTACTAGCAGTAGCGAGCTTCCGCAAACAGCGTTGCTGCTACACTTGTGTAGCAGCAGCGCCGGTGAGCACGCGCTACTTCTATATGTTAGCTGTAGCACCTTATTAGTAGCGCATGTCGCTACTAATAAATCTAAAACCCGCGCTGCTGCTAGCCTTTTCCCTAGTAGTGACAACACATGCATAGATACTCAATGTAGTTCTGTTGATGATGAGCACGTCTCCCCTAGTGCACCATCACAGGTGCTCCCTCTAACTTGGCACTGTTGTATGTGGTTGCATGTTATGTATGATGTCTAGCTTGTATTGCTTCTAATTTTATTGAATTCCATGTGCTTACTTTACACATTATACTTGTGAATAAGATACGTGTTCCTGTTTCTAGAACATACAATATCTGTCTATCACACCATGTTCTTACATCAAAGTACTACTATTGTGTAACCTGCAACAATCACTTATCATAAGACACGTTTGACTTGGGAGTGTGATATAGGTTACATCTCACATTCTTTTCTAGCTTGTACTGCGTACTTCTAATTTGTTGAAATGGCACTTGTGATGAGACAATTTTAACTTGGCAGAGTGATATTCGTTGCATCTTTCATATGGTGTCTAGCTTTCATTGCTTATAATTTGTTGAAATGCCTTCTGCTTAGTTTACACATCAGAGCCGTGAATATGCAACGATGTCCTTTTTTCTTACACATTCAATCGTCCTATCATGCGGTCGCCTTACATTAATGTAGTGCTCGTCAGCATCCTGCATCAATGAGTTCTGAAAAGCAATTTTTTTATTCATTTTTCTTGTGGGTTTGACTTTACAAGGCAATAAGACTAAGGAAGAGGAAGGACAAAAATAAGGCAGGGACTGATGGCGGTCTTCCGGCGAAACCAGCATCCCAGGTGCTTTCTCTAGCTTGGCATTGTGATATTTTCTTGCATGTTGCATACAGTGTCTAGCTTGTATTGCTTCTTATTTGTTGACATGGCTTCTCCTTTGTTTACACAAATAGTTGGGAATATGTCATGTCATACTATTTTTCGTACATATTCCATCTTGGTATCATGTGTTTGCCTTACATCTCACATTCTTTTTCTAGCTTGTGCTACTTCTAATTTGTTGAAATGGCAATTATGAGAGACAATTTTAACTTGGTAGAGTGACATTTGTTGCATCTTTCATATGGTGTCTACCTTTAATTGCTTCTAATTTGTTGAAATGCCTTCTGCTTAGTTTACACATCATAAGTTGTGAATATGCAATGGCACTAATCACGAGAGACCTTGAACTTGGTAGTGTGATGTTGTTTGCATCTTGCATATGATTCATTTCTTGTACATATTCCATCCTGGTATCATGTGTTTTCCTTACATCAAAGTAGTGATTGTCAGTATCATGCACGAATGAGTTCTGAAGAGTGAATTTTATTGCTTTTTCTTGTAGATTTTACTTGACAATTCAAAATCAATAAAGCGGAAGGAAGTTAGCAAGGCAGTGAATAAAGGTGCTCCTTCCAAATGGAGGGCCTCTATAGATTCTATTCCTCCCCCCCCCAAGATGATTCGCAAGACAACACATGCATAGACACTCAACGTAGTTGTGTTGATGATGAGCACATCTCCCCTAGTGCACCATCACATGTGCTCCCTCTAACTTGGCATTGTTATATGTGGTTGCATGTTATATATGATGTCCAGCTTGTATTGCTTCTAATTTTGTTGAATTCCATCTGCTTACTTTACACATTATAATTGTCAATAAGTAATGTATATTATGCAACTTTATTCTTGTAGACACGTGTTGGGCCTCCAAGCACAAAATTTTGTAGGACAATAGCAATTTTCCCTCAACTTGATAACCTAAGATTTATCAATCCGTGGGAGGCGTAGGATGAATATAGTCTCTCTCACGCAACCCTGCAATCAAATGCAAGAAATCTCTTGTGTCCCCAACACACCCAATACAATGGAAAATTGTGTAGGTGCACTAGTTCGGCGAAGAGGTGGTGATAAAAGTGTAGTATGGATAGTATATATGAGTTTTTGTAGTGCGAACAATAAGAAAACTACAAGGTAGTAAATGGTAAAACGGAGCACAAACGATACTGCAATAATGGAAAATGTGGCCTAGGGTGCATACTTTCACTAGTGCAATCTCTCTACAACGCTAACATAGTTGGATCATATGGTTATCCCTGAAAGTGCAATAAAGAATCACTCCCGAATTCCTATTAGCGGAGAACAAAATATAGAAATTGTTTGTAGGGCACGAAACCACCTCAAAGCTATTCTTTCCGATTAATCTATCCTAGAGTTCGTACTAAAATAACAGCATATGATACATATCAACCAAATCTAATGTCACCTAGATACCCCAATGTCACTGCGAGTACCGGTGAGTTAATTATACGATATGTATCAAACAATTTCAGATTCATAATACTCAATCCACACAATGAACTACAAGGAGACCCCAAAGTTTCTATCGGAGAAAAGATAATAAAGACATGCATCAACCCATACGCATAGATTAACCCAAAGTCACCTCGGGAATCCGCAAGTTGAGTTCCATAACATATATCAAGTGAGTCAGAATAATACCCCATTGTCACCATGGGTACTCCTATGCAAGACATATATCATGTGTTCTCGGATTTGAACATTCAATCCGACCAGATAAAACCTCCAAGGGTAAAGACTCAATTCATCAGAACAAGAGTAGAGAGGGGAGAAACATCATATGATCCATCTATGATAACAAAGCCCATGATACATCAAGATCGTGACATCTCAAGATCGCGCGCGAGAGAGAGAGAGAGATCAAACACATAGCTACTGGTACAAACCCTCAGCACCGAGGGTGGACTACTCCCTCCTCATCGTGGTGGCCGCTGGGATCATGAAGATGGCGACCGGTGATGATCTCCCCCTCCGGCAGGGTGCCGGAACGGGCTCCCGATTGGTTTTCGGTGGCTACAGAGGCTTGCGGCAGCAGAACTTCCGATCTAGGGTCTCCCCTGATGGTTTCTCTATTTAGAGGATTTTTGGCGTTGGTTTCACATGAAGATGGGCCTTGTGTGAGCACAACCCATCGGGACGAGCCGGACCCACCAGGCACGCCCCAGTTTCTTGTGCCCTACTCCTTCACCTTCTGGTCCTTCCACGAAGCTTCGGGGGTCTCTTTTGTTCCAAAAAAATCGTCAAAAAGTTTCATCTCATTTGGAGACCTTTCATTTCTGCACAAACAACAACACCACGGTAGTTCTACTGAAAACAGCATTAGTCCGGGTTAGTTCCATGCAAATCATACCAAAACCATATAAAATTATTGTAAATATGTCATGAATACTTCATAAATTTTAGATACATTGGAGACGTATCAGCATCCCCAAGCTTAATTCCTACTCGTCCTCGAGTAGGTAAATGATAAAAGAAATACTTTATGAAGTGTGAATGCTAGCAAAGTGCACAAGTTTGATCAATGATAATTTCAATCACTTTTCCTAGCATCATAACATCAATTCTTTCTTATAAAACTTCTCATGTTATAGTAGCAACCAATTCACATGTTAAGGTTCAAACAATGAATTCTCGTGAAACTCAACAACCTATGTTCTCAATCACCAAGCAATTGTAATTCAACTTATTCACTAGAGTCTAAGTATGAGCTACACATACTCAACCATCATATGGTCTTCTATGATTGCTAACACTCATCGCATACACATGAGCAAAACGTTTCAACTAGACACATAGAAAGACACGGGTTTATAATTTCGCCTCCCAACGTATTCACCTCAAGGGTGATGTCAACAATAATAACTCATGCTACCCATATCCAACTGGATATATGTGCCTAGATCTTTCCTCACCACATGATGCTTGCCAAAAGAGAAAAAAAAGAAATAGAGAGAAGAACTTTGACTCTTTGCATAAAAGTGAGTACTGAAAAGTAAGAGATAGGCCCTTCGCAGAGGGAAGCAGAGGTTGCCATGCGCTTATTTGTTTGTATGCTCAACCCCTTAGTGCAGAAGAACGTCACGTTATATTGCCCCTTGTGATAGCAACCTTTATTATGCAGTTTGTCGCTTTTATTCTTCACCATCACAAGTTTTTACAACGCTCAATTTTCCTTGTCATGAATCACAATCACGAAAGATTTCCAAGATAGTTTATTTCCATGTAAAAGTTCTCTTCCTTCTACTAATCATTCATGAATTGCTTGTATGACCAATATTGTGATTGTCAAGCTTCAAAAGATTTCACTTTCTAAACCCAATGTGGAGCTACCACTAGGCATGATATGAACATACAATTGAAATTTCATGAAATATAATTCATTCAACAATTTACTCATAGGATATAAGTGAAGCACAAGAGTAAATGACAAACTACTCCAAAAAAAGATATAAGTGAAGATGAAGCGAGTAGTTATGTAATTGGGTAGCTATTTTTGAGGATTCTCTCTTATTTAAAAACTTTCAAACCTAAGTATTTTATTAAAACAGCAAGAAAAACAAAAAAAATGACATTCCTAGCATAGCACAACTCATGTGAAGAAGCAAAAACTTAGGCTCAACCGATACTAACCGATAATTGTTGAAGAAGAAAGGTGGAATGCCTACCGGGGCATCCCCAAGCTTAGATGCTTGAGACTTCTTGGAATATTAGCTTGGGATGCCTTGGGAATCCCCAAGCTTGAGATTTTCATTCTCCTTAATTCCTATCGTATCACGGTTTCCCTAAGTCTCACAAACTTCATCCACACAAAACTCAACAAGAACTCGTGAGATAACTTAGTATAAATCAGTGTAAAACCTTATCATTCTCTACTGTAGCAAATTACTAAAATTATCATTAAAGATTGCATACTAAATGCCTCCGCATATTATTACTCCTATACTCAAAGAGAATCATTAAACAAGCAAACATATGCAAACAATGCAAACATAACATCAATCTGCCAAAACAACACAGTTTGTAAAGAATGCAATATTCATCATACTTCCCTAACTCCAATAATTCTGAAAAAATTACCACACTTTAGAAAATTTAGGACCCCGATAAAATCCAAACATTCAGATTTTAAGCATTTCATCACGAAAATTTTTACATCACAACTTTAATTGACGCGAGGTGGCAACCTTAGTTGTTAAGACATGGCAACTTTGTCCCATTTTGTTTTTTGTCTGAAAATTGCAATGTTTGCCAACCTCACGTGAACTAAAGTTGCCTTCAAAAATGTTCAGGTTGCCATGCTTAAAATTATAACATTCAGGATTTATCATAGAGCTTATTTTGCAAAAAGTTTCAGCATTTTATCACATTCTTACTTTTCTAGGGAATTTTTGCAACAGCGATAAACTTTCTGTTTTGAAACAGCAACATGTATAATTGCAAAATAAGCATGGCAAAGGCTATCATTGCCACTTTTATTGAAATAAAAGATGCAAAACATTATTCTAAATAACAGCATGCAAATACTAACAAAATAAATTGACGCTCCAAGCAAAACAAATATCATGTGACGAATGAAAACATAGCTCCAAGTGAGGTTACCGATAATGTTGGAAACGAAAGAGGGTACTCCGAAAAAATTGCCGAACCTCTCGAAACCTTTCCGGTGTCCAAACATAGCCTTCCAATATATCAGTCTTTATGTCTCGGCCATTTCGAGACACCTCGTCATGCCTGTGATCACATCTAGGACTTCGAACAATCTTCGGTACATCATATCACATAAACTCATAATACCAATCATCATTGAACGTTAAGCGTGCGCACCCTACGGGTTCGAGAACTATGTAGACATGACCGAGACACGTCTCCGGTCAATAACCAATAGGGGAACCTGGATGCTCATATTGTTTCCTACATATTCAATGAAGTTCTTTATCGATCAAACCGCATAACAACATATGTTGTTCCCTTTGTCATCGCTATGTTACTTGCCGGAGATTCGATCGTCGGTGTCATCATACCTAGTTCAATCTCGTTACCAGCAAGTCTCTTTACTCATTCCATAATACTTCATCCCGCAACTAACTCATTAGTCACAACGTTTGCAAGGCTTATAGTGATGAGTATTACTGAGAGGGCCCAGAGATACCTCTCCGAAACATGGAGTGACAAATCCTAATCTCGATATATGCCAACCCAACAAACACCTTCAGAGACACCTATAGAGCACCATTATAATCACCCATTTACGTTGTGACATTTGGTAGCCACAAAGTGTTCCTCCGATATTCGGGAGTTGCACAATCTCATAGTCTGAGGAACTTGTATAAGTCATGAAAAAAGCAGTAGCAATGAAACTGACATGATCATAATGCTAAGATAACGGATGGGTCATGTCCGTCACATCATTCTCCTAATGATGTGATCCCGTTCATCAAATGACAACACATGTCTATGGTTAGGAAACATAACCATCTATTATTAACGAGCTAGTCTAGTAGAGGCATACTAGGGACTATATGTTTTGTCCATATATTCACACATGTACTATGTTTCCGGTTAATACAATTCTAGCATGAATAATAAACATTTATCATGAATTAAGGAAACAAATAATAAATTTATTATTTCCTCTATGGCATATTTCCTTTAGATCTCCCCCTCCGGCAGGGTGCCGCAACGGGCTCCCGATTGGTTTTCGGTGGCTATAGAGGCTTGCGGCGGCGGAACTTCCGATCTAGGGTCTCTCCTGATGGATTCTCTATTTATAGGATTTTTTGTCATTCGTTTCACGCGAAGATGGGCCTCAAGGTGAGCACAACCCACCAGGATGAGCCAGGCCTACCAGGCACGCCCCAGTGTCTTGTGCCCTACTCCTACACCTTCTTGTCCTTCCACGAAGCTTCTGGGGTCTCTTTTGTTCCAAAAAAATCGTCAAAAAGTTTTAGCTCATTTGGAGACCTTCCATTTATGCACAAAAAACAACACCACAGTAGTTCTGCTGAAAACAGTGTTACTCCGGGTTAGTTCCATGCAAATCATACCAAAACCGTATAAAATTATAGTAAACATGGCATGAATACTTCATAAATTATAGATACGTTGGAGACGTATCAATAAGACACGTGTTGTTGTTTCTAGAACATACAATATCTGTCTATCACACCATGTTCTTAACTCAAAGTACTACAGTTGTGTAACCTGCAACAATCACTTATCATAAGACACGTTTGACTTGGGAGTGTGATATAGGTTACATCTCGCATTCTTTTCTAGCTTGTACTACTTCTAATTTGTTGAAATGGCACTTATGACGAGACAGTTTTAACTTGGTAGAGTGATATTCATTGGATCTTTCATATGGTGCCTATCTTTCATTGCTTCTAATTTGTTGAAATGCCTTGTGCTTAGTTTACACATCATAGTTGTGAATATGCAATGTTGTCCTTTTTTCTTACACATTCAATTGTCCTATCATGCGGTCGCCTTACATTAAAGTAGTGCTCATCAGCATCCTGCATAGATGTGTTCTGAAAAGCGAATTTTTATTAATTTTTCTTGTGGGTTTCACTTGACAAGGCAATAAAACTAAGGAAAAGGAAGGAAGAAATAAGGCAAGGACTGATGGCGGTCTTCCGGCGAAACCGGCATCCCAGGTGCTTTCTCTAGCTTGGTAGTGTGATATTGTCTTCCTTGTTGCATATGGTGTCTAGCTTGCATTGCTTCTTACTTGTTGAAATGGCTTCTGCTTTGTTTACACAAACAGTTGTGAATATGTCATGTCGTCCTGTTTTCCATACATATTCCATCCTGGTATATCATGTGTTTGCCTTACATCTCGCATTCTTTTATAGCTTGCGCTACTTCTAATTTGTTCAAATGGCACTTATGACGAGTCTGTTTTAACATGGTAGAGTGATATTCGTTGCATCTTTCATATGGCGTCTAGCTTTCATTGCTTCTAATTTCCTGAAATGCCTTCTGCTGAGTTTACAGATCATTAGCTGTGAATATGCAATGTTGTGAATATGCAATGGCACTAATGACGAGAGACCTTTAACTTGGTAGTGTGATGTTGTTTGCAGCTTGCATATGATTTATTTCTTGTACTGCTTCACATTTGTTTAAACGTCAGTTCCGATGAGACACTGTTAACTTGGCAGAGCGATATTTGTAGCATCTTTCATATGGTGTCTACCTTCCATTGCATTTCTTCTAATTTAGTGAAATGTATTTTGCTTAGTTTAAACATCATCGTTCTAATTATCTCATGTCGTCCTGTTTTTAGTACATGTTACATCCTCCTATCATGTGGTTGTCTAACATCAAAGTTCAGTTCATCTGTATCACGTATCAACTTGTTCCGAAGAACTAAATTGTTATTACTTTTTCTTGTCAGCCTGACTTAACATGGCACAAAGAAAGAGGAAGGAACACAGAATAACTGGGATGGTGTTAGTACTAAGGACACACAGAAATGGAGGTGGAATAATCTTGCAGATTCTGCTGGTTCTGATGGTGCAATAGAAGGTCAAAGTCTAGCGGAAAATTGTACAAATGGGGTATCCCGTGCTACATGAGCTGCAGAACAAACCAAACAGAAACCAATAGCTGCCACCAAACAAGTAGAGACAACCCTAGTTGTTGCAACAACTTCCACAATACCACCAGCTGCACGAGTTACTGGTTTGACAACTCAGCTAGCGGCACGTTCCCAAGCTCCCTTGCCACCTAATACTACTTCCGAAGGACTCTTGACACAAGACGAGTTGGCAAGATCAGATGAACTTTGTGAGCTTCAACAGCTAGAAGGTAGTTGCTGGAGTCAAGTTACAGTTGCATGCTTCTTTATATGTACTCTCACAGTTTGATGTACACCAACACTTCCTATGTTTGTTGTTGGACTAGCACATAGGCGCAAGAGGAAACAAACATCAGGGATAATGCTCAATAGGTTAACTAAATCTAGTGGAGGAAGAATGGAGATCCATTTTGAGGCAGGTTTAAAAATGCCACATGATGCTATAGAGTCAACCAAGTTAGTATCAGAGGCAGCGGTTTCCGTTAGGTGTCATGTACGTATCCTCCCAACATAGATTCAGTACATGAATGACAAAGATGAAACCTAGTTCAACACCTTCCTCGGCCATTTATCTGTAAGTATGCTTATGTATGGAAACTAGTAATATCATCTTGCTCTATCCCATACTTTCTAGGTTGCTGATAATGAGACTTCCATAATATTCAATATATGAGATTCAAGTTGGATAGCCAAGATGATGCAACCAGACAAGCTTGCACCCATGTTTTCAAGTCTGCGCTGTGATAGTATCGGTATAAATTGAGGAAAACTCACTTTGAAGGCCAAGCTAATAGTGAACTTGCCCAAACATCTCCAGTGGAAAATATATTGGATGAAGACTGGAGAGGCCTCGTTAAACACTGGTCCGATCCAAAGTATTAGGTGCATTATATGTATGTGATCAGATCACATGTTGAACTCCTATTTACGCATGTGCCTCACAAATCTATCTTATTGTAGGCGAACTGTTCAAGGAACAAGGCCAACCGTATGAAAGTGAAATTCCAACATATGACAGGATCTCGTAGCTATATTGCACACTGCAAGTCTCTTGTAATTATTTGCTGTTTCACTCGTTTCGCTGTACCATATTATCCGATCTATATTGACTTGTTCCAAATGCAGAGGAAAGCCGCAAGGACCAAAAAAAGTACCTGAACCAAATGATGTGGAAATCTTCATGGATTGTCACACCAACAAGACGAAGGGCATGACTACACCAGTCAAAGCCATTGTTTTAAGTCCTTAATCCTCATGCCTTTTAACTAGTACTTACTCTGACTTGTGCATTGAACTGCATGGTTTGCGGCCAATGTCTATAACACTTTTCAATTTTATACACAATTGTCTTAGCGTATCATTGCACCTTACAAGGTTTAAAGAGAGTTGTGATATTCCTTTGGTCTTGATCTATAATCTACTTCCGTGCTGGACTTGCCCACACAATGTTAAAATTGTTTGTTTGTCTGTTCTCAGTTGTTTTGTGATATGAATGATGTCATACTATGCTTACCATATTATAAACTTTGTCTCTTTATCCTTAGTTGTCAATACAATGTGAAGAAATAGATAATACATTAGCCATGGTACATGGTCATATGTTTGGAACCTGGTTTTATTATGTACTTTGCAGTAAAATACAACTAATATTTTACATGGGTTCACCATAATAAGTTCTTTATATAGACCGAAGCTATTTTGACGCCTCCTTAATATCTTCTATTCTGGTACTACTAATGTTAAAACACAACTTTTTAGCAAGCTATGGACAAAATGGTGGAACTGCCACCTTCTAAAGGTGACGAGGCAACTATAACCGGAATGTAACCTCTTGTTGCATTGGGTCAGTACCTATCCAGTAACAATGGCAAAAGCACGTTCCTATGTAATACTAGGTTTGTTGTTAAGGCAATCTTGTCCAAACTGCCTCATGATCAAGATATGCATGCTCAAAACAATGTTATATCTATGCTCCAGACACAAGTCCATTCCCTAACAGAGACCCTTTGTGAAACAAGGACAACCATTGTTTGATGTCGTCAAGATATGCATGGTTTTGAAATCAGACTATCAGACATTTGCTATGTTGTTTCAGGAGCCTAGGAGAAATGAAGGCAAAGGTGCTCCATTAGACAATACAACATGAAAACATAGCAGTCGGGTCAAATGAACTGAGCTTCTGAACTTCTAGTGGTGCATTTATCCGCCAGACTGTTAACTTTTATGCGAACCTTCCTTTTGTTTTATGGTTGTAATTTGTTTTATTGCGATACAAAATTTATTCTGAACGTGCAACCACCGGCTGAAGAAAACAACAATCCATTTTTGTATAGTGTAGGGTGTTCCCTATATTTGCACTGGTGGCAAACTTTCATGCCTAATGGATGTAATCTATGTAATCGCCATAATAGACTAGCGTTAGTTTCGGGCTTATTTATTTGTTAGTCTTGTTTTTCCCTGGTTTGCTAGTGGCCGCAACAACCATGGGGCATATACGGACCATGGTAACCTTGACCCTGCTACAGACCGTAGGATCCAGGGGCCTCCTACGGGCCGTCAGATAAATGGGCCTGCAACGGGCCGTAGAATTGGTGAGCCTCGGGACATCAGATAAATGGGTCTACATGGGCCGTAAACATGCATAATTGGTATCGGGCCAACATGGACACGGGTCGTTAATAGGCCAGAAGAAAGCAAAGGCTTAATTCTATCACAGGCATAATGGGTCGTTAATGGGCAAGAATATAGGATGGGCTGGAAACGGCGCAATGGGTTAACATGCCACAAATGGGCCAATTCTATCCATGGGCCGAATTTGGCCCATTAGGGGAATAGGCCAGTAACGGGCCAGAAGTAATCGAGGGCCGTAAAGGAGCCCAAGAATGTTTGGGCCATCAATTGGCCAAAAGCTAACACGGGCTGGAAACGACCCATGTAAATCATGGGACATTAATGGGTACAAAGAAATTTACTATTCATTATGGGCTAGAGTCACCGTGGGCCATTAAAGGGCTTGAAGATACGAAAGGCCTCATATGGGCCGAAAGACGCCGTGAGCCATACATGGGCTGAAAGTGAAATGGACTAGTGTTATATTCGACGGCCAACATGGCGTTGTTGGGCCGATTTTGAGAAGGCCCTAACGGGCCATGAGTTATCGGGCCGTAAAATTTCCTATTTGCGAACAAACCGTTAACAGGCTTTTCATGGGCCGGCCCGGTAACTTTTGACCAAGTCAAACGGGCCGGCCTTTGTTAGCTAAATGGGCCAGTAGTGGGCCGTCGCATGTGTCGACATATCATAGGCGCCTATCTGACCCAATGACGAGCTGACACGTGTTTCCTTCGATGAATGAGAATTTTACACGTGGAAAATCCTCATTGGTCAGGGCTGTTAACGGGTTATTAGATCCAAAACCGAACCTCAATAGCTTAATGGCAACTCGTTAAGGTGGATGCCACGTGTCGGTTACCCTTGACGAAAGCACTTCCATGACGCATCATTTATCGTCATGGAAGTGAACACTTCCATGATGATAATTTTGGTATTGTCATGGAACACTTCTATGACAGCACAGGTATGACTATCTTAATTCTGTCATAAAATTGTCATGGATGTACATACATGACAGAAAAGGTGACCTATTGTGACAAACACGTATCATCATGGAAGTGTATTTTTTTGTAGTGATCCTACCGTCGGGGTCACCATGGTCTTCTTCAATGACCTCTCCAGCGGTTCATCCTCCTCCTCCGACTCCTTCACCACCCGGGTATGCCTCTCTTCTTTCTCTTGGGCTATGACTTGGAATGAAGGATTTTAACCCGGTGGTCCATTTGAGACATTTCTTCCTCTTATATCTCCCTAGGACCATCAGCTACAACGAATGGAGCGGGATGGCTGAAGATCTGTTTGCTTGTTGTCACCATCAATCTCCATGCGTGAATGTAGTTGCATTTGAATCTATGGACGGTGGGAGGAAGTTTCTGGAATGTGTAGAGAAGGTGATACCCTCTTTCATTGTTACAAATCATTTTTTAGATGTGATGCAGACACTATCACTGTCCCAAGCCATTCATACCACACCTTCAACCAAACACATCCTAAGATAGTGTCACAGTTTGTACCTAGTTTCTAAAAATGATGCCATCTCATCAAAGGTGCCATTAGAAAATTATTTGGCACCGCTTCAGCAGTTTGTGCAGCCAACTTTGGTCCACACATCCGAGCAGTCAAGCAGTAAAGTACTAAATCTTTATGACACGAATGAACTAGGCATCAGAGCAACTTGGTGCTCCGGAGTCCGGGTCCCTGATTTTTTTTCCGCTGCATCGGCTCGCCAGTGCAGGGCAGCGGTGCGAGATGTAGCAACAGTTGTCTTTACACTGGTTTTGGCATACATAGTGGATGATCTTAGTGCTATTAGTTCTCTGTTACTAAATTTGTGCATGTACACACCTGTTAGTATCAATTTGATGTCATCCAAACACTGTCGCTATGTTGTTGCAGTTATATTTACCATCCTCATAAAATAATCAATTTGTTATTTATAGTACATGAGTAAGAACTTGTAGCATTGTTGTAGTTAATTATAGCTTATGATGTTTCAGAATTTGGTTGTTGTCTCAGTAGCAATTAATTCATTTGCACATTGATCCTTTTGAGAAGATATGTCATAATTAACCAGTTTCTTCAGTTTTTCAAAATAAGTATTGGTGATTTTCTATGTTTCTATAAACCCATTTCCCCTACAACTGTTACTGATCTAGTTTTAAATTTTATGGGATGAATAGAAGTGTTCTTACTTGAAGTGGGTTGATCAAGAGTGGCCACAGTCTTTGAAGATGTGCCTAGCAAAGCTCTGGAGCATGTATGATGAAGAGAACAGAGGTAGGCTTAGAGAAAGTGTTGTCAATGCTGAAGAATATTTCAAGATGCGGGATAAAAAGAGGAAGGTGGAGAATGAGCTCAGATTTTTGATATCACATTTTGCTAAGATGGTGTTGGCGAAGGAGGAGGCACTTTCCTAGTTGGACAGTGCAAAACAGGTTCTTACTCAGAGGTGGATAAGAAGTGTGTAACACTTCAAAAAATTTGTTTTGGTTTTTATTAAAATTCTTTATTTGATTTAAAAAAGGGGGTTATTTGAATTTTTCTAATAGAAGGGCTCTCCTTCTCAAAACTTTTTTTTGACAAATATTTTAGGAGCTCTTCTCAATATTGATTTTTAGTCTTGAGGGTTCTTCAACATGTGTTGGATCAATGCAAATTATCTTTGGTTGTTTTTAATATTTCTTTTATTAAAAGAGTTCCCATAAATTTTGGACTTACTCCTTCCCAGTCAAACCAATAATTCTCTTACCATCACATACGTTGAAATATTTATCCCAAAATCCACTCCCCACCTTGGGTCAAGTCAAATATCCAACTCCAGCAAGTTTCAACCCATTTTTGATTTTTATTCTATTTATTTTATCCTCAAAACAATTTCTGTCTTTTATTTTGGACCTAGGTGACTTACAAAGGAAGTACAAGATTCCTTTTGAGTTTTGGTCCCAAATAAACTCCTATGGCTAGTCCTTAGTACCCACAACCTAGATCCATCAAGATCCACTGGTCCACAATTCAATTTTTTCTAAATTTGCTTGCTGCAAGTTTGGACCAGATTTGCCTTTTTTTTGTGAAATCCATAGTTCCTCTTCTCCTAAAAATCTGAGATAAATCAGGCAGCCCCTAGATGCATTGAGAGGTCACCTCACCAAGGATCAACTCCAGAAAATTTTTCCACATGCCAAAAACATTTCATCGGACACCTGGCGTGCACTGTTTCTGTCAAAATTCAGAAAGTTCAGAGATTTAGTGATGTAGTTCTGTCGTCAGTGTCGTTTCTTCAGAACCGCGGCGTCAATCTCACCAGTGTGCATGTTGGCTCCTTGCTCCCTGCTCCTTCTCCTTATCCAGTGTGCCGCACGACCATTTAGACGGGCGCAAGCGTCGGTAGCGACGTGTCTCGCCAATGTTGGCGTCTTTTGCGGTGGCAGAACCACCTGTGGCGGCCAGCAGGGGCCAGCCCTGCCTTTCGGCGCCGTCTGGCACTGCCCAAGCCACCAGAATCCTCCGCGTGGCCATCCCCTCCCCTGTGCACGTTGCAGCACAGTCGCCGTGGCCTGAGAAGCACAGGGCGCGCTCCCTGCCGCCGACGTGCCCGCGAGGCCGTTCCGTCGAGAACTTGTAGTATCACCCAAGGCATGCCAAGTTTAGCCCCGGGATGGAACCAGTGGACTAATCCGCAGCCACCTAGCCACCTAAACTACCTGCCCGACCACTACCTCGCTGTAATCACTCGCCGGAGTTATCCATTTCTCGGCAACTGCCTCGGGCCGGCTATAAATAGCGACCCCGAGCTGGCCTTCGACCAGGCATCGCCCCTCCACCTCACCAGAACCACGCCCAGCCACTAGGAGGGCCTCGAGTAGGTCTCCTTCCCCGACTCCAGCCACCCCGATCCGTTTCAGGCTCCGGCACGATTCTCTCCGGTGAGGGCACCTCCGCCTCCCAAACCGCGTCCACAACCTCCTAGTGCACCCACTCTTCTGACCCTAGCCTCAATTTGGCACCTGCAGCTCTCCTCGGCGAGATCCACCACCACCCAAACCACCGTCCGCCGGAGTGAAGGCCGCCGTCGACGTGGTGCTCGCCGACGACCAACTCCATGACCCAGAGATGCGGGAGAGCACCTTGAGTCCATAGGTATCATCCACTCCCCCTACCTCGTCGTGGATCGACGCCGGCGACCACCGCGGTCCTCGGGCGCCGGTGCACTCTGTTTTGAAATTCAAACCTGACGGGTGGGACCCCCGCGTCAGCTTTTTCTTCTTTTTCAAAATGTTTTCTGAAAACGCCTTCGGGCAAAATATGTTTTCTAACTGAAGCGTTTTCTGTCTTTTTATAAACTACCCCCTGGAAACTTTCTGTTTCATTACAGATGAGTCCCTAGACTGAAACCTTAATAACTTTTAAACAAAAGATGATTTGGAATTGATTCTTTTTCTGTCATGTTTATTTTTCTGTCTAGTTTTTTACCATATTTATTTGAAAAATATTTGCAACAAGTTTTATGCACACACGATATTTACGTTAGTATGCGATTTCTTTATACCATAGATACCGAAGGAGGTGACAGGACCGCAAACTTCGCCGAGATAGACTCCGACTACTCCGAACCAGGCAAGCATGTTTGAACCTTTGATATGATGGGTGTTTTGCATGTTTGCTTGAGTAGTGTTCTCATGGCATGTCTTTATATAAATTAGTGAATGTTATATTGCATGTATGGTAAGGTACAAGTGAGCTTCGAAGTTTGATGTGTTCACATGATGGTAAGATAACCTGATCATGTGATGGCATGATAGGTTGCAAGCTGGTATTGTTGAAGCATGCCAGGCTTATGTCAACCGTTTAACTCCGGTCTTGACGTGGATCAAAGTCATGATCCCGTTTGTCCCCTTTTTCGTACTACCACATGTCTTCTGCAACGAATACGGTCTAGTCAGTTGCTAACCTCTTTCCTTGTGCACACCAAACAGAGGGGCCGTGATGAGGTTTCCTTGGCCCTTTATTAAAGCCCGTCATCTGGTTAGGGGGCATGGGTGTTTCCGGTTGGGACCGAGAGGGGGGCACCCCTTAGAGAGCGCGATATAAATTTGATCCCATGCTACTCGAGGTTGTGGCCTCCCCGTCTCAATGTTTTTCTTGAACGTTGTCTAGGGTGATTCCTGGCAGCAGGATGTGGAATGGATGTGTACTGGTTAGATAATTTTCTTCTAAAATACCATAAACGGAACTAGTCCTTTGTGACTACCGAAATCCGTTGGCTGTGGTTAAAGAGTACAAACTCTGCAGAGTTAAAACCATTTGATTAACCGTATCTGTGGTCAAGGACTATGATCAACTTATCTATGTCAGTGTCAGTGTCAGTCTCAACGTCCGTCTCATCGACAGTCTCAGTGTCAGTTTTAGTGACAATCTCCGGTGAATGAACATGAGTGGTAAAACCGGCCGAATTTTTTTCCTGTGGATGGACTAACCCGTTTATTATTATGTACTGAGTATTCCCTTGGAATGATTTAAATTCATGAACTGACTGAATTCGAATGATGAAATATAAGCCCTTTATGTGATGTCGCTCAGACGTCCGACTGTGGCACTCTTGTTATTTACTTTCGATATAAGCCATTTATGTGATGTCGCTCAGACGTCCGACTGTGGCACTCTTGTTATTTACTTTTGATATAAGCCCTTTATGTGATGTCGCTCAGACGTCCGATTGTGGCACTCTTGTTATTTACTTTCAATATAAGCCCTTTATGTGATGTCGCTCAGACGTCCGACTATGGCATCCTTGTTATTTACTTTCATTATAAGCCCTTTTCGAGATGTCGCATAGATGTCCGACTGTGGCACGCACTGTCATTTACATTTCAATATAAGCCCTTTATGTGGTGTCGCTCAGACGCCCGACTACGGCATGTTAATTTATATTTTACCTTTCGAGGCGTCGCTTCAGACACCCGATCGGTCTTCAGTTATTTCATTGGGATTTCGGGAGGACTACCGCCGGACTTCCTTTTTATTTAACCTGCCGTGCAAATTTATTATTTGAGTGTGCATTACTAATCTGCTCATGTGCATCATGTTTACATTTGTTATATCTTATGTCCAAACTGCCTTGTGAGTACATTCAAAGTACTCACCTAGCTTGTTGATTTGGCCAGATGTTGACGAAGGCGATCTTATGGATGAAGAGTACGATAGCGAGTCCGACGCCTAGAGGAGTCCCAGTTAGTCCCGTGCGATCCTGGAATTGGTCACTTGAATCATGTACGCTTCTACTACCCGAATAAGATCATCGAGCCTCACTCACGACACTCGATGAGCTATAAGATTTAGGAGTCATGTCACTCACGTCACTATGACATATCCACCACCACTTTTATTACGAGTCAGTAGTTATGCCACCATACCCCTAGTGTCGTATCCGCCTTTCTGTATAATATCGGCACGCTTGTAATAAATTGTTGAGCAGCCTCAGCTCAATCTTGTATAATATTTAGTACTACTGGATTTCTGTATCAAGGATTTGTCTACTAGTAAGGAAGATTTTCCTATACTGTTCCGATAAAAGGGTTGATTTCTCAATAAATGTTTTATTGGAAAACTGGTCCTGACAAACATGGTATCAGAGCCATGCTGACTGTAGGAAGCCACTAGGTGCGACCGCTAATCGGTTATTAGCATAACAAGTGTTTTTATTTATCTATTTGCAATTGTAGCAATTTTCTGCTAGTCATCGTAAATTTATGCTTTGACTATTCAGAATTTTTGTCTACTTTTGTAGATGGCTGGCAGCGGCTGTGAGTCACAGGAGTTCGCCAATGTACTTGAGGGGTTTATCAAGCTTGTCATCTCCATCACCAAAGTCGCGATCAGGCCATCGACTCATCCGGAGTTCACACTCTACCAGCACAAGATCAGCGACAGCGTGTCCATGCACCAGGCCGCAATGCAATTCAAGGCAGGACGTGCTGAGTCACGCCGCTTTCGATTTGTGGGAAGGTGTTGGAGAACGTAGCAGAAATTCCAAATTTTCCTACGAGTCACCAAGATATATCTATGAAGAGACTAGCAACGAGAGAGAGAGGAGTTGAGGGAGTCGTACTCGTCGTGATCCAAATCACCGAAGATCCTAGTGCCGAATGGACGACACCTCCGTGTTCAACACACATGCAGCCCGGTGACGTCTCCCGTGCCTTGATCCAGCAAGGAGAGAGGGAGAGGTTGGGGAAGACTCCATCCAGCAGCAGCACAACAGCGTGGTGGTGATGGAGGAGCATGGCACTCCAGCAGGGCTTCACCAAGAACTGTGAGAGATGAGGAGGGAGAGGGGTAGGGCTGCTCCAGGAGAGGTGAAAACTCTTGTACTTGGCAGCCCCAAAGCCCCCACTATTTATAGGGGAAGGGGAGAGGGGGCCAACCCCCTCCAGATCCCATCTAGAGGGGAGGTGCGGCGGCCAGGAGGGGTGCCTTGCCCCCCAAGCAAGGTGGAGGCGCCCCCTCCCCTAGGGTTTTCAACCGTAGGCGCCTTGGGCCCTAGTGGGGGGGCGCACCAGCCCACCTGGGGCTGGTCCCCTCCCACACTTGGCCCATGCAGCCCTCTGGGCCGGTGGCCCCACCTGGTGGACCCCCGGGACCCTCCCGGTGGTCCCGGTATATTACCGATAGCACCCAAAACTTTTCCGATGACCAAAACAGGATTTCCCATATATAAATCTTTACCTCCGGAACTCCTCGTGACGTCCGGGATCTCATCCGGGACTCTGAAAAACATTCGGTAACCACGTATATCTATTCCCTATAACCCTAGCGTCATCGAACCTTAAGTGTGTTGACCCTACGGGCTCAGGAACCATGCAGGCATGACCGAGACAACTCTCCGGCCAATAACCAACAGCAGGATCTGGATACCCATGTTGGCTCCCGCATGTTCCACGATGATCTCATCGGATGAAACACGATGTCAAGGATTAAATCAATCTCGTATACAATTCCCTTTGTCTACCGGTATAGTACTTGCCCGAGATTCGATCATCGGTATACCGATACCTTGTTCAATCTCGTTACCGGCAAGTCTCTTTACTCGTTCCGTAACACATCATCCCGTGATCAACTCCTTGATCACATTGTGCACATTATGATGATGTCCTACCGAGTGGGCCTAGAGATACCTCTCCGTCACACGGAGTGACAAATCCCAGTCTTGATTCGTGCCAACCCAACAGACACTTTCAGAGATACCCGTAGTGCACCTTTATAGCCACCCAGTTACGTTGTGACGTTTGGCACACCCAAAGCATTCCTACGGTGACCGGGAGTTGCACAATCTCATGGTCTCAGGAAAAGATACTTGCCATTTAGAAAAGCTTTAGCATACGAACTACACGATCTTGGGCTAGGCTTAGGATTGGGTCTTGTCCATCACATCATTCTCCTAATGATGTGAACCCGTTATCAATGACATCCAATGTCCATGGTCAGGAAACCATGACCATCTTTTGATCAACGAGCTAGTCAACTAGAGGCTCACTAGGGACATGTTGTGGTCTATGTATTCACACATGTATTACGGTTTCCGATCAATACAATTATAGCATGAATAATAGACAATTATCATGAACAAGGAAATACAATAATAACCATTTTATTATTGCCTCTAGGGCATATTTCCAACAGTCTCCTACTTGCACTAGAGTCAATAATCTAGTTCACATCACTATGTGATTGTATTGAATCGACACCCATGGAGTTTGATCATATCTCGCTTGTGAGAGAGGTTATTAGTCAACGGATCTGAACCTTTCGGATCCGTGTTTGTTTTGCAAATCTCTATGTCGTCTCCTAGATGCAGCTAGCACGCTCTATTTGGAACTATTCCAAATAACTATTCTACTATACGAATCCGGTTTAGTACTCAGAATAATCCGGATTAGTGTCAAAGTTTGCATCGGCGTAACCCTTTGCGACAAACTCTTTTACCACCTCCATAATCGAGAAAATTTCCTTAGTCCACTAGTTACTAAGGATAAGTTTGACCATTGTCCTGTGATCCATTCCTGGATCACTCTTGTACCCCTTGACTGACTCATGGCAAGGCACACTTCCGGTGCGGTACACAGCATAGCATACTATAGAGCCTACGTCTGAAGCATAGTGGACGACCTTCGTCCTTTCCCTCTCTTCTGCCGTGGTCATGTCTTGAGTCTTACTCAATACTCACACCATATAACACAGCCAAGAACTCCTTCTTTGCTGATCTATTTTGAACTCCTTCAAAATCTTGTCACGTTATGTATTCATTTGAAAGTACTATTAAGCGTTTTTGATCTATCCTTATAGATCTTGATGCTCAATGTTCAAGTAGCTTAATCCAGGTTTTCCATTGAAAAACACTTTTCAAATAACCCTATATGATGTCTAGAAATTCAACATCATTTCTGATCAACAATATGTCAACAACATATACTCATCAGAAATGCTATACTGCTCCCACTCACTTCTTTGGAAATACAAGTTTCTCATAAACTTTGTATAAACCCGAAATCTTTGATCATCTCATCAAAGCATATATTCCAACTCCGAGATGCTTACTCCAGTCCTTAGAAGGATTGCTGGAGCTTTGCACACTTGTTAGCATCTTTCAGGGTTGACAAAACCTTCTGGTTGTATCACATACAACTTTTTCTCAAGTATATCGTCGAGGAAACAATGTTTTGACATCCTATCTGCAAGATTTCATAAATCACGCAGTAATGCTAATATAATTCCAATAGACTCTTAGCATCACTACGAGTGAGAAAGTCTCATCGTAGTCAACTCCTTGAACTTGTCAGAAAACATCTTAGCGACAAGTCGAGCTTTCTTAATGGTGACACTTACCATCATTGTCTGTCTTCCTTTTAAAATCCATCTGTACCCAACGGCCTTACGACCATCAAGTAGTTCTTCCAAAGTCCACACTTTGTTTCATACATGGATCCTCTCTCGGATTTTATGGCCTCTAGCCATTTGTCGGAATCCGGGCCCACCATCGCTTCCCCATAGCTCGTAGGTTCATTGTTGTCTAGCAACATGACCTCTAAGACAGGATTGCGTACCACTCTGAAGTAGTACGCGTCCTTATCAACCTACGAGGTTCGGTAGTGACTTGATCCGAAGCATCATGATCACTATCATCAGCTTCCACTTCAATTGGTGTAGGTGCCACATGAACAACTTCCTGTGCCCTGCTACACACTGGTTGAAGTGATGGTTCATTAACCTCATCAAGTCTCCACCATCCTTCCACTCAATTCTTTCGAGAGAAACTTTTCCTCGAGAAAGGACCCATTTTTAGAAACAATTACTTTTGCTTCCGGATCTGAGATAGGAGGTATACCCAACCATTTTGGGTATCCTATGAATATGCATTTATCCGTTTTGGGTTCGAGCTTATCACGATGAAACTTTTTCACATAAGCGTCGCAGCCCCAAACTTTCAAGAAACGACAACTTAGGTTTCTCTAGACCATAGTTCATATGGTCTCATCTCAACGGAATTACGTGGTGCCCTATTTAATGTGACGGCGGTTGTCTCTAATGCCTGACCCATAAACGATAGTGGCAATTCGATAAGAGACATCATGGTATGCACCATATCCAACAGGGTGCAGCTATGATGTTTGGACACACCATCACACTATGGTGTTCCAGGCGGTATTAGTTGTGAAACAATTTCCACAAGGTCTTAATTGTGTACCAAACTCGTAAGTCAGTTATTCATCTCTATGATCATATCATAGACATTTTATCCTCTTGTCATGATGATCTTCAACTTCACTCTGAAATTACTTGAACCTTTCAATAATTCAGACTTGTGTTTCATCAAGTAAATATAGAGCATCTACTCAAATCATCTGTGAAGTAAGAACACAACAATATCCACTGCGTGCCTCGGCACTCATTGGACAGCACACATCAAAATGTGTTACTTCCAACAAGTTGCTCTCTTGTTCCATCTTACTGAAAAGGAGGCTTTTCAGTCATCTTGCCCATGAGGTATGATTTGCATGTCTCAAGTGATTCAAAATCAGGTGAGTCCAAACGATCCATCTGCATGGAGTTTCTCCATGTGTATATACCAACAGACAATGTTCGCATGTCTCAATCTTTTCAAAAATGAGTGAGTCCAAAGATCCATCAACATGGAGCTTTTTCATGCGTTTTATACCAATATGACTCAAATGGCAATGCCACAAGTATGTGGTGCTATCATTACTATCTTATATCTTTCGGCATGAACATGTGTATCACTACGATCAAGATTCAATAAACCATTCATTTTAGGTGCAAGACCATTGAAGGTATTATTCAAATAAACAGAGTAATCATTATTCTCCTTAATTGAATAACCGTATTGTGATAGACATAATCCAATCATGTCTATGCTCAACGCAAACACCAAATAACTATTATTTAGGTTTAACACCAATCTCGATGCTAGAGGGAGTATGCGATGCTTGATCACATCAAGCTTGGAAACACTTCCAACACACATCGTCATCTCACCTTTAGCTAGTCTCCGTTTATCCCATAGCCTTTTATTTTGAGTTACTAACACTTAGCAACCGAACCAGTATCTATTACCATGGTGCTACTAGGAGTACTAGTAGAGTACACATTAATATGATGTAAATCCAATATACTTCCGTCGACCTTGCCTGCCATCTTATCTACCAAGTATCTAGGGTGGTTCTGCTTTAGTGTCTATTCCTCTCATTACAGAAGCACTTAGTCTCTGGTTTGGGTTCAACCTTGGGTTTTCACTTAGAGCAGCAACTGTTTTGCCTTTTCATGAAGTATCCCTTCTTGCCCTTGCCCTTCTTGAAACTAGTGGTTTTACTAACCATCAACAATTGATGCTCCTACTTGATTTCTACTTTCGCGGTGTCGAACATCGTGAATAGCTCAAGGATCATCATATCTATCCCTGTTATGTTATAGTTCATCACGAAACTCTAGTAGCTTGGTGGCAATGTCTTTGGAGAAACATCACTATCTCATCTGGAAGATTAACTCCCACTCGATTCAAGTGATTGTTGTACCCAGATAATCTGAGTACAAGCTCAACGATTGAGCTTTTCTCCCTTAGTTTGCAGGCAAAGAAGCTCGTTGGAAGTCTTATACCTCTTGACGTGGGCACGAGCCTGAAATCCCAATTTCAGCTCTGGGAACATCCCCTATGTTCCCGACGTTTCAAAATCGTCTTCGGTGCCTCAATTCTAAATCGTTTAACATTACTGAACTATCACGTAGTCATCAAAACGTGCATGTCAGATGTTCGCAACATCCACAGATGACGTTCGTGGTTCAACACACTGAGCGGTGCATTAAGGACATAAGCCTTCTACGCAGCAATGAGGACAATCCTCAGTTTACGGACCCAGTCCGCATAATTGCTACTATCAACTTTCAACTAAATTTTCTCTAGGAACATATCTAAAACAGTAGAACTAAAACGCGAGCTTACGACATAATTTGCAAAGACCTTTTGACTATGTTCATGATAATTAAGTTCATCTAATGAACTCCCACTCAGATAGACATCCCTCTGGTCATCGAAGTGATACATGATCCGAGTCAACTAGGCCGTGTCCGATCATCACGTGAGACGGACTAGTCATCATCGGTGAACATCTTCATGTTGATCGTATCTACCATACGACTCATGCTCGACCTTTTAGTCTCTTGTGTTCTAAGGCCATGTCTGTACATGCTAGGCTCGTCAGGTCAACCTAAGTCTTTCACGTGTGTAAATCTGGCTTACACCCGTTGTATGTGAATGTTAGAATCTATCACACCCGATCATCACGTGGTGCTTTGAAACAACGAACTTTCGCAACGGTGCATAGTTAGGGGGAACACTTCCTTGAAATTTTAATGAGGGATCATCTTAATTACTACCATCGTTCTAAGCAAATAAGCATAAACATGATAAACATCACATGCAATCAAAAAGTGACATGATATGGCCAATATCATTTTGCTCCTTTTGATCTCCATCTTCGGGGCTCCATGATCATCATCGTCACCAGCATGACACCATGATCTCCATCATCATGATCTCCATCATCGTGTCTCCATGAAGTTGTCTCGCCAACTATTACTTCTACTACTATGGCTAACGGTTTAGCAATAAAGTAAAGTAATTACATGGCGTTGTTCAATGACATGTAGGTCATACAATAAATTAAGTCAACTCCTCTGGCTCCTGCCGGTTGTCATACTCATCGACATGCAAGACGTGATTCCTATTACAAGAACATGATCAATCTCAGACATCACATATCATTCATCACATTCTTTTTGGCCATATCACATCACATAGCATACCCTGCAAAAACAAGTTAGACGTCCTCTAATTGTTGTTTGCATGTTTTACGTGGCTGCTATGGGTTTCTAGCAAGAACGTTTCTTACCTACGCAAAAGCCACAACGTGATATGCCAATTGCTATTTACCCTTCATAAGGACCCTTTTCATCGAATCTGATCCGACTAAAGTGGGAGAGATTGGCACCCGCTAGCCACCTTATGCAACAAGTGCATGTCAGTCGGTGGAACCTGTCTCACGTAAGAGTACGTGTAAGGTCGGTCCGGGCCGCTTCATCCCACAATGCCGCCGAATCAAGATAAGACTAGTAACGGTAAGAAAATTGAACAAATCATCGCCCACAACTACTTTGTGTTCTACTCGTGCATAGAATCTACTCATAATGGCTCTGATACCACTGTTGGAGAATGTAGCAGAAATTCAAGTTCTAAAGATCTAAAGAGGAGAACGTAGCAGAATCTACTCATACTTTCCTACGAGTCACCAAGATCTAAAGAGGAGTGCATCTACATACCCTTGTTGATCGCTAAGCGGAAGCGTTCAAGAGAACGGGGTTGAGGGAGTCGTACTCGTCGTGATCCAAATCACCGAAGATCCTAGTGCCGAACTGATGGCACCTCCGCGTTCAACTCACGTGCAGCCCGGTGACGTCTCCTGTGCCTTGATCTAGCAAGGAGAGAGGGAGAGGTTGGGGAAGACTCCGTCCAGCAGCAGCACAATGGCGTGGTGGTGATGGAGGAGCGTGGCACTCCAGCAGGGCTTCGCCAAGCACTGCGAGGGACGAGGAGGGAGAGGGGTAGGGCTGTGCCAGGAGAGGTGAAAACCCTTGTACTTGGCAGCCGCAAAGCTCCCGCTATTTATAGGGGAAGGGGAGAGGGGGCCGGCCCCCTCCAGATCCCATCTAAAGGGGAGGGACGGCGGCCAGGAGGGGTGCCTTGCCCCCCAAACAAGGTTGAGGCGCCCCCTCCCCCTAGGGTTTTCAACCCTAGGCGCCTTGGGCCCTGGTGGGGAGGCGCACCAGCCCACCTGGGGCTGGTCCCCTCCCACACTTGGGACAAGTAGCCCTCTGGGGCCGGTGGCCCCACCTGGTGGACCCCCGGGACCCTCCCGGTGGTCCCGGTACATTACAGATAGCACCCAAAATTTTTCTGGTGACCTAAACAGGACTTCCCATATATAAATCTTTACCTCCGGACCATTCCGGAACTCCTCGTGACGTCCGGGATCTCATACGGGACTCTGAACAACATTAGGTAACCACGTATATCTATTCCCTATAACGCTAGCGTCATCGAACCTTAAGTGTGTAGACCCTATGGGTTCGGGAACCATGCAGAGATGACCGAGACAACTCTCCGGCCAATAACCAACAGCGGGATCTGGATACCCATGTTGGATCCCACATGTTCCACGATGGTCTCATCGGATGAACCACGATGTCAAGGATTCAATCAATCACGTATACAATTCCCTTTGTCTACCGGTATAGTACTTTCCCGAGATTCGATCGTCGGTATACCGATACCTTGTTCAATCTCGTTACCGGCAAGTCTCTTTACTCGTTCTGTAACACATCATCCCGTGATCAACTCCTTGATCACATTGTGCACATTATGATGATGTCCTACCGAGTGGGCCCAGAGATACCTCTCCGTCACACAGAGTGACAAATCCCAGTCTCGATTCGTGCCAACCCAACAGACACTTTCAGAGATACCCGTAGTGCACCTTTATAGCCAGCCAGTTACGTTGTGACGTTTGGCACACCCAAAGCATTCCTATGGTGTCTGGGAGTTGCACAACCTCATGGTCTAAGGAAAAGATACTTGACATTTAGAAATGCTTTAGCATACGAACTACACGATCTTGTGCTAGGCTTAGGATTGGGTCTTGTCAATCACATCATTCTCCGAATGATGTGATCCCGTTATCAATTACATCCAATGTCCATGGTCAGGAAACCATGACCATCTGTTGATCAACGAGCTAGTCAACTAGAGGCTCACTAGGGACATGTTGTGGTCTATGTACTCACACATGTATTACGGTTTCCAGTCAATACAATTATAGCATGAATAATAGAAAATTATCATGAACAAGGAAATACAATAATAACCATTTTATTATTGCCTCTAGGGCATATTTCCAACAGAAGGGCCATGCCTACGGAGAGGCATGCCATGCAGATGGCTGCCCGTGAGGCGATAGCTCATCTCTGGGATGTTCTTCCTTCGATGAAGACTTATCGCTACCGCGACCTCCCGTGCCACGTGCCATACACATGTCACTATGCATTCGCTTGCCCTAGGGGGGAGAGAGATGAGGCTATTGAGATGTTGGTTGAATATCTCAAGGCTCTTGAGGCAGCTTTTGATAACCTCGTGGACGACTTTGTGGCTACTCGTATGGAATTCATGTAGGGCTGTTCCGCCAATAGGATGGAGCCCCTCCATACAGCACCACCACTGACTTACATCTCGTCCTCAGCATCCCATGCACCTGCCATATTTGCCAACGCTCACCGCGTACCTACTCCTGAAGAGTTTGACCAAGTCATTGCTCCTACCCCAGTCAGAGCTGCACCACCTACCGCGCCCGCACCAGCTCCTAAACTCAGTACTTCACGTCTGGAGCCTATTAGTGAGGAGGAGGTTGAGTCTCCAGCATCACCGGGTCTTACCCTTGGCAGGCCAAGGGAAGTTCTTACCATCTCCGACTGAGTGCGCCTAGCAGCCGTGCGATGTACCAACTTGTATGATATGTTTATATGTATATAGGTTTGGTGAGAAGTAGTTTGTGTGCGCATCATGTAGGAACTCGGAGAAGTGCACTAGCCTAAATAACATGTCAGGAATGTGTACACACATCCTGAGTGATGTATTGTATAATTACTGCTTGCATGTAAGATATGCACTAAGAGGTCCTTCTCCATGCGCAATCAAGTATTTTTCCTTGCAAAAAAATCTTGGAGTCTTTAAAATCTCCGCCTTTGCAAAATTATTTATTTTTGCCACTCAGTTTTCTCTTTCTCATGGGTTCTACAAAATTACCCCAGAGTGGAGAATGCCTCGTCCCTGGACTCGTTCCATGCCAAATCCGCCGGAAGAAAATTATGGTACCCTGACAAGCAACAATTTCACACAGGGGCAGTCAAGTCAGCAGGGCAGTGAAGTAGTATTTTCTCAAGTATGCCGCCTTTATGTGCAAAGCCAACAGCAGCATCAAGAAATGATGAACAATGTTATCAATATGGGAAATCACCATGGACCGTATCAGCAACAGTCCAAATTGTCTGAACTACAAAAGACACATCCCCCAACGTTCTCTCACACCGATAGACCTCTTGAGGCCGATGATTGGCTTCGAGACATTGAGAGGAAATTAATTATTGCACAATGTTTGGACCATGAGAAGGTACTATATGCACCTCAGTACCTCACTGGAGCAGCTGCATCATGGTGGGAAAATTTCCTACACATGCACCCCAATGAAAATGACATCATTTGGGAAGAATTTAAAGAAGGTTTTCGTGGGGCGCACATTCCCAGAAGCATTATGAAGATCAAAAAAAGGGAGTTTGATGACCTCATGTAGAGAAGCATGAAAGTGACTGAGTACAACAGTCAGTTTACTCAATTATCTCGTTATGCCAACGAAGAGCACATGACTGAAAATAGAAAGATGGCAAAATTCCTGGACGGTCTGGCACCAGCACTTAAATGCCAGCTGGTCATACACACCTTTCCTGATTTCAAGACACTTGTGGATAAAGCCATTACATTGGAAAATGAGCGCCGCAGTTTGGAGGATTTCCGCAAGCGCAAAAGGGATCAGACTACTCATGCTCGCAACAACCAGAGCAAGACTGATTTTCAGAAAAGTGGAGCAAACAAATCCACGAGCTATGTTCCACGCCCAAACAAAAAAATTAATGCAAGGGACAAGGATTTTACATATCGCCCAGGTGTTACTTGTTACGCTTCTGGAGAGGAATGGACTGGTTAACCACCAATAAGGGATTTATCGACTACTTCTATCGGACTATAATTCTTACCCACCACCACGGGAAGACGATAAAAATTGCAGCTCAAGAAAGACCATTGTCACGGCAACCAAAGTTGAACAACGTGGACGATTCAAAGTTAAGAAAAGTTCCAGTGGTGTGTGAGTTCCCCGACGTATTTCCCGAAGAACTACTAGGCATGCCACCAGACCGGGAGATAGAGTTCATCATTGAACTAGCACCTGGAACCACCCCCGTTTACAAGAAACCCTATAGAATGGCACCCTCTGAATTGGTAGAATTAAAGAATCAAATAAAAGAATTACTGGACAAAGGATTTATACGAGCCAGATCCTCACCCTTGGGTTCACCAGTTTTATTTGCCAAGAAAAAGGATGGGACACTGAGATTATGTATCGACTATCGAGCACTCAACATGGTTACCATCAAAAACAAGTATCCGATGCCACGGATAAATGATTTATTTGACCAGCTCGCGCAAGCTAAGGTTTTCTCAAAAATTGATTTAAGGTCGGGGTATCATCAATTAAAAGTACGGACAGAAGATATCCCCAAGACATCATTCACCTCCAGATACGGACTATATGAGTTTACAGTAATGCCGTTTGGACTGACGAACGCCCCCGCATATTTTGTCCACCTCATGAACAAAGTTTTTATGAAAATTATGGACAAATTTGTTGTGGTGTTCATTGATGATATTCTGGTATACTCCAAGACACCAGAAGAGCATGCTGAACATCTCAGGATTGTACTGGGAGAATTAAGGAAACATCAATTATACGCCAAATTCAGCAAATGTGAATTTTGGTTAAGACAAGTTGGTTTTCTAGGCCATGTATTGACCCAAGAAGGTGTTGTCGTAGACCCAGAAAAAGTCAAGGCCGTACTTGGCTGGAAACCACCAGCCAACGTAACGGATGTACGGAGTTTCCTGGGAATGGCAGGATATTACCGAAGGTTTATTGAAGGGTTCTCCACCATAGCAAAACCAATGACACAGTTACTCAAGAAGGATAAGAAATTTGTGTGGACTGAAGCTTGCGAGAAAAGTTTCCAAGAACTCAAAAGGAAATTAACAACAACACCAGTATTGGTTGTGCCAGACATACACAAAAGTTTTCAAGTGCACTGTGGCGCATCACGAAAGGGCCTCGGATGCGTATTACTGCAAGAAGGCAAAGTAGTCGCATACGCTTCCAGGCAACTGCGAAAGCATGAAGAAAATTATCCTACTCATGACTTGGAGTTGGCAGCAGTCATTCATGCACTCAAAGAATGGAGGCACTTTTTGCTCGGAAATTGTTGTGTAATATATACGGACCATAAGAGCCTCAAATATATTTTCACACAACCAGAACTCAATTTGCGACAACGGCACTGGTTGGAATTAGTGAAAGATTATGATTTTGGCATTCACTACCATCCAGGAAAGGCAAATGTAGTGGCAGATGCTCTTAGTCGAAACCCCAACTCGGGCAACGATAGTCTACATAACCTGAGACCTGAATTTCAGCGGGAGTTCGCCAAACTCAACTTAGTGATGGTCACTGAAGGGAAAGTGTCAAATTTGGAAATATAGCCCACCCTAATGGAACAAATTAAGAAGGCTCAGCATGGACACCCCAACATCGAAGGCATAAAAAGAAAAGTAAGTTTGGGCAAGGCCTTAGAATTCGTCATAGACAATTATGGAATATTATGGTACGGAGACAGACTTTGCGTACCAAATATAGAGGACCTCAAACAACAAATTCTGGCCGAAGGCCACACCGCTCCATATTCAATTCATCCTGGAGGAACCAAAATGTACAAGGACATTTAGGAAAAAATTTGGTGGCACGGTATGAAAAGGGATATAGCCACATTCATTGCATGTTGGGATTCATGTCAGCGCATTAAAGCCGAGCACCAAAAACCAGCAGGACTATTACATCCAAACAAGATACCTGAGTGGAAATGGGATGAAATTGGAATGGATTTTATTTTTGGACTACCTCGGTCACAACATGGAAATGATGCCATATGGGTCATCACAGACCGATTAACTAACTTGGCACATTTCATCCCAGTAAAGACAACCCACACCACTCAGAAGCTTGCCAAGCTTTATCTCTCCCGTATAGTTTGTCTGCATGGGATTCCAAAGACTATAATATCCGACAGAGGCACTCAATTCGTCTCTAAATTTTGGGGTCATTTACAACAAGCTCTGGGGACTCAACTAGTATTTAGTACAGCATACCACCCCCAGGCTGGAGGACAAACCGAGCGTGTGAACCAAATTCTTGAGGACATGCTGAGAGCATGTGTTCTCACTTATGGAACCAGTTGGGAAGAAAGCTTGCGATATGCCGAGTTCGCATAAAACAACAGTTACCAAGACAGTCTGCAAATGGCACCTTTTGAAGCCTTGTACGGGCGAAGATGCCGTACCCCATTAAATTGGTCAGAAACAGGAGACAGTCGTATCTTCGGCCCCGACATGCTCAAGGAGGCTGAGGAGAAAGTTAAACTAATCAGGGATCGACTCAAGACAGCCCAGAGCCGACAAAAGAGTTATTACGATCAGAAACATCGTGAAGTCAGTTTTGAACCCGGTGAATATGTGTACCTATGAGTATCACCTACGAGGGGCCTACAACGATTCAAAGTTAAAGGAAAGCTAGCTCCACGGTTTATTGGACCCTTCCATGTGACTGCACGAAGAGGCACAGTAGCCTACCAGCTAGACCTACCCAAGGAATTATCAGACGTCCACGACCTGTTCCACATCTCACAATTTAGGAAATGTGTAAGCAACCCAGAGAAGCATGTGTCTCATGAGAGCATTGACGTGCAACCAGACCTCACCTACAGGGAGCATCCAATAAAAATATTGGAGGAGTCAGAAAGGAGGACTCGTCAGAAAACAATTATGTTTTTCAAGGTTCAGTGGAGCAATCACACCAAGGACAAAGCAATGTGGGAAAGAGAGGATTTCCTTCGAACAGAGCACCCACACCTATTTGAGGATCAGCTGAAATCTCAAGGACGAGATTTTTCCTAAGAGGGTAGATGTTGTAACACTCCAAAAAAATTGTTTTGGTTTTTATTAAAATTCTTTATTTGATTTAAAAAAGGGGGTTATTTTAATTTTTCTAATAGAAGGGCTCTCCTTCTCAAAACTTTTTTTTACAAATATTTTAGGAGCTCTTCTCAATATTGATTTTTAGTCTTGAGGGTTCTTCAACATGTGTTGGATCAACACAAAGTATCTTGGGTTGTTTTTAATATTTGTTTTATTAAAAGAGTTCCCATAAATTTTGGACTTACTCCTTCCCACTCAAAAAAAATATTTCTCTTGCCATGACATATGTTGAAATATTTATCCCAAAATCCACTCCCCACCTTGGGTCAAGTCAAATATCCAACTCCAGCAAGTTTCAACCCATTTTTGATTTTTATTCTATTTATTTTATCCTCAAAACAATTTCTGTCTTTTATTTTGGACCTAGGTGACTTACAAAGGAACTACAAGATTCCTTTTGAGTTTTGGTCCCAAATAAACTCCTATGGCTAGTCCTTAGTACCCTCAACCTAGATCCATCAAGATCCACTGGTCCACAATTCAAAATTTTCAAAATTTGCTTGCTGCAAGTTTGGACCAGATTTGCCATTTTTGGTGAAATCCATAGTTTTTCTTCTCCTAAAAATCTGAGATAAATCAGGTTGCCCCTAGATGCATTGAGAGGTCACCTCACCAAGGATCAACTACAGAAAAATTTACCACATGCCAAAAACATTTCATCGAACACCTGGCGTGCACTGTTTCTGTCAAAATTCAGAAAGTTCAGAGATTCAATGATCCAGTTCTGTCGTCAGTGTCGTTTCTTCAGAACCGCGGCGTCAATCTCACCAGTGTGCACATTGGCGCCTTGCTCCCTGCTCCTTCTCCTTATCCAGTGCACCGCACGATCATTTCGCCGGGCGCAAGCGTCGGTGGCGACGTGTCTCGCCAACGCCGGTGTCTTCTGCGGTGGCAGAACCACCCATGGCGGCCAGTAGGGGCTAGCCCTACCTTTCGGCATCGTCCGGCACCGCCCAAGCCACTAGAAGCCTCTGCGTGGCCATCCCCTCCCCTGTGCATGCTGCAGCACCATTGCCGTGGCCTAAGAAGCACAGGGCGCGCTCCCTGCCGCCGACGTGCCAGCGAGGCCGTTCCGTCGAGAACTTGGAGTATCACCCAAGGCATGCCAAGTTTAGCCCCGGGATGGAACCAGTGGACCAATCCGCAGCCACCTAGCCACCTAAACCACCTGCCCGACCACTGCCTCGCCGTAATCACTCGCCGGAGTTATCCAGTTCTCGGCAACCGCCTCGGGCCGGCTATAAATAGCGACCCTGAGCACGCCTTCGACCAGGCATCACCCCTCCACCTCACCAGAACCACTCCCATCCACTAGGAGGGCCTCGAGGAGGTCTTCTTCCCCGACTCCGGCCGCCTCGATCCGCTTCGGGCTCCGGCACGATTCTCTCCCGTGAGGGCACCTCCGCCTCCCAAACCGCGTCCGCAACCTCCTAGTGTACCCACTCTTCTGACCCTAGCCACAATTTGGCGCCTGCAGCTCTCCTCGGCGAGATCCACCACCACCCGAACCACCGTCCGCCGGAGTGAAAGCCGCCGTCAACGTGGTGCTCGCCAACGACCAACTCCACGACACACAGGCGCGGGAGAGCACCTTGAGTCCATAGGTACCATCCACTCCCCCTACCTCGCCGTGGATCGACGCGGGCGACCACCGCGGTCCTCGGGCGCCGGTGCACTCTGTTTTGAAATTCAAACCTGATGGGTGGGACCCTCTCGTCAGCTTTTTCTTCTTTTTCAAAACGTTTTCGGAAAACACCTTCGGGCAAAATACGTTTTCTAACTGAAACGTTTTCTGTCTTTTTATAAACTACCCCCTGAAAACTTTGTGTTTCATTATAGATGAGTCCCTGGACTAAAACCTTAATAACTTTTAAGCAAAAGATGAGTTGGAATTGATTCTTTTTCTGCCATCTTTATTTTTATGTCTAGTTTTTTATCATGTTTATTTGAAAAAAATTGGAACAAGTTTTATGCACATACGGTATTTACGTTAGTATGCGATTTCTCTATATCGTAGATACCGGAGGAGGTGACATGACTGCAAACTTTGCCGAGCTAGACTCCGACTACTCCGAACCAGGCAAGCATGTTTGAACCTTTGATATGATGAGTGTTTTGCATGTTTGCTTGAGTAGTGTTCTCATGGCATGTCTTTATATACATTAGTGAATGTTATATTGCATGCAAGGTAAGCTACAAGTGAGCTTCGAAGTTTGATGTGTTCATATGATGGTGAGATAACCTGATCATGTGTTGGCATGATAGGTTGCAAGCTGGTATTGTTGAAGCATGCCAGGCTTATGTCAACCATTTAACTCCGGTCTTGACGTGGATCAAAGTCATGATCCCGTTCGTCCCCTTTTTCGTGCTACCACATGTCTTCTGCAACGAATACGGTCTAGTCAGTTGCTAACCTCTTTCCTTGTGCACAGCAAACAGAGGGTCCATGATGAGGGTTCCTTGGCCCTGGATTAAAGCATGTCATCCGGTCAGGGGGCATGGGTGTTTCCGGTTGGGACCAAGAGGGGGGCACCCCTTAGAGCACGCGATATAAATTTGTTCCCATGCTACTCGAGGTTGTGGCCTCCCCGTCTCAAAGTTTTTCTTGAACGTTGTCTAGGGTGATTCCTGGCATTGGGATGTGGAATGGGTGTGTACTGGTTAGATGAGTTTCTTCCAAAATACCATAAACGGAACTAGTCCTTTGTGACTACCGAAATCCGTTGGCTGTGGTTAAAGAGTACAAACTCTGCAGAGTCAAAACCATTCGATTAACCGTATCTATGGTCAAGGACTGTGATCAACTTATCTATGTCAGGGTCAGTGTCAGTCTCAACGTCTGTCTCATCGATAGTTTCAGTGTCAGTTTTAGTGACAATCTCCGGTGAATGAACATGAGTGGTAAAACCGGCCAAATGTTATTCCTGTGGATGGACTAACCCGTTTATTATTATGTACTGAGTATTCCCTTGGAATGATTTAAATTCATGAACTGATTGAATTCGAATGATGAAATGTAAGTCCTTTATGTGATGTCGCTCGGACGTCCGACTATGGCACTCTTGTTATTTACTTTTGATATAAGCCCTTTATGTGATGTTGCTCAGACGTCCGACTGTGGCACTCTTGTTATTTACTTTCGATATAAGCCCTTTATGTGATGTCGCTTAGACGTCTGACTGTGGCACTCCTGTTATTTACTTTTGATATAAGCCTTTTATGTGATGTCGCTCAGACGTCCGTTTGTGGCATCCTTGTTATTTACTTTCATTATGAGCCCTTTTTGAGATGTCGTGTAGACGTCCGACTGTGGCACGCACTGTCATTTACATTTCAATATAAACCCTTTATGTGGTGTCGCTCAGACGCCCGACTGCGGCATGCTAATTTATTGTTTACCTTTCGAGGCATCGCTTCAGACACCCGATCGGTCTTCAGTTATTTTATTGGGATTTCGAGAGGACTACCGCCTGACTTCCTTTTTATTTAACCTGTCGTGCAAATTTATTATTTGAGCATGCATTACTAATCTGCTCTGAGGTTGTCAGAATCGTGATTTTGAATCGGATCGGAGCTCTGATGGTAGGATCGCAAATCGTAGAATCTTCACTATCAGGATCGTAGAAACGTAGATTCTATGAACTAAAATCGTAGAATCATAGGGGTTAGTTTGGATCGTAAAGTCGTAGAATCGTAAACAGAATCGCGATTCTGACAACCTTGTCTGCTCATGTGCATCATGTTTACATTTGTTATATCTTATGTACAAACTGTCTTGCAGGTACATTCAAAGTACTCACCTGGCTTGTTGATTTGGCCAGATGTTGACGAAGGCGATCTTATGGATGAAGAATACGATAGCGCGTCCGACGCCTAGAGGAGTCCCAGTCAGTCCCGTGCGATCCTGGAATTGGTCACTTGTATCATATATGCTTCCGCTACCCGAATAAGATCATCGAGCCTCACTCCGACACTCGATGAGATGTAAGATTTAGGAGTCATGTCACTCACGTCACTGTGACATATCCACCACCACTTTTATTACGAGTCAGTAGTTATGCCACCATACCCCTTGTGTCATATCCGCCTTTCTGTATAATATCGGTGTGCTTGTAATAAATTATTGAGCAGCCTCAGCTCAACCTTGTGTAATATTTAGTACTACTAGATTTCTGTATCAAGGATTTGTCTACTAGTAAGGAAGATTTTCCTATACTGGTCCGATAAAAGGGTCGGTTTCTCAATAAATGTTTTATTGGAAAAGCGGTCCTGACAAAGTGCCTTGATGATCTCAATTAGGGAAATGTATATATTGTTCTAATATTGTTCTGATGAAGTTGAACTAGCTATATGTTGTACTTTGTTGTTTTCAGGTAGCTATTGTATTGTGATGTTAAAATACATTTATGTGCCTGATATGTAATTGACAAACATTTGTTCGATATGAAATGTGAATTTTCGTAATACTATAATAATTAATTGAAACTAATAAACCTGCTAAATTGGTCATGAAACTTTGGAAACTGTTCTGGCAGTAAAAGTGCTTGTGATGGATAGCTAAATGCCACATAGTTTTCTTCATCAAATCATGTGTGATGTAGTTGACAAAAGCAAACGGTTAACCAAGGCAGAGCGTGTGTGTTAGTTACACCTTTCACACACGATCCTATACATAAAACTATGTGGGATGTACATACGAACGGAATTGTTTTCCCTGGATTGACTATGTGGGATGTACATAAGAACGAAAACGTATTCCTTGGATTGATTGTGTGTGATACATACGAGCGTATATGTTTTCCCTGGATTGATTGTGTTGGATGTACATAAGAACGGAAACGTATTCTTTGGATTGACTATGTGCGATATATATAAGAACGGAAATGTTTTTCTGGGATTCACCATGTGGGATGTACATACAAACAGAAACAATTGGGTTTTGATGCCTCGCCCGATGGCACACGAGCTAATTTTTGCCCCAGCCTGTGTGCCAGGAGGGCCTATCCCCGACGGTTTCTGGGTCGTGTGGGAAGGACCCCCCTATCACTCACACCCACACTCACTTGGAAACTGTTCCAAATGCCGTCGCAGAAAGTGGTGAAAAACCGTTTGTATAGCACCGACGCGTACCAGTGATGTGCCACAACAGTTTAGTTTCATAAGCATGGAAAAGATCAGACTCAACCAAAGTAATTAACTCTGGGTCGACAGAGAATTAATAATCCTTTTCATCAACAAAGATAGGTGAAGTAGCAAACTTAGGATCACATTTTAGGATTCGAAGATTTTTCTTTCAGTTTGCATAATAATTTCTTAAGATCATCCCTATCATTGCAAGCAAGAAAGTCTCTAGTTGTCTCCTCATCCATAACATAACCTTCCGGTATCTTAGGCAATTCATATCTAGGAGAAGTAGGTGTAATAGGTGTTCCAAGATTTACAGTATCAAGCTCTTCATCAGTTTCAACAATTTCATCAGTTTTAGCATTCTCAAAAGCTTTAGTTCTAGCAAGTTGTTCATCAAGAAATTCACCTAGTGGCACATTATCATCAAGAAAGGTACTAGCGTCATCACGAAAATCATTCATAGCAGAAGTAGCACCATCAATAACTTGCAACATATCAGGATTAATAGCATGTGGTGGTGTTGCAAGTCTCCTTATAACAGAAGGTGAATCAAGTGCAGAGCTAGATGGCAGTTCCTTACCTCCCCTCGTCTTAGAGGGAAAAATCTTAGTCTTAGCATCCTTCAGATTCTTCATAGTGATAATTTGATAATAATCCCAAGTCACTCAACGAATATAGCTATGCTCCTTGGCAATGGCGCCAGAAGAAGGTTTTGTTAACCCACAAGTATAGGGGATCACAACAGTTTTCGAGGGTAGAGTATTCAACCCAAATTTATTGATTCGACACAAGGGGAGCCAAAGAATATTTGCAAGTATTAGCAGCCAAGTTGTCAATTCAACCACACCTAGAGATTAATTATCTACAGCAAAGTGACCAGTAGCAAAGTAGTATGATAGTTTTGATAGTAGTGGCAACAACAATAGTAATAGTAACAGTGATAGCAATGATTTTGTAGCAAGTGCAACAGTAACAATAGCAGTAGTAACTTAGCAAGAACAATATGAGAGAAATTCGTAGGCATTGGATAGGTGAATTCGTTGCATGCTATTCATCATATAACAGTCATAACCTAGGGCGATACGACACAAGCTCCAGTTCATAAATATAATGTAGGCATGTATTCCGTAAATAGTCATACGTGCTTATGGAAAGAACTTCCATGGCATCTTTTTTCCTACCCTCCCGCGGCAGCAGGATCCTATTGGAAACTAAGGGGTATTAAGGCCTCCTTTTAATAGAGAACCAAAACAAAGCATTAACACATAGTAAATACATGAACTCCTCAAACTATGGTCATCATCGGGAAGTGTCCCGACTTCTGTCACTCCAGGGTTGCCGGATCATAACACGTAGTAGGTGACTATAACTTGCAAGATCGGATCTAGAACATAGATATAATGGTGATAACATAAACGGTTCAGATCTGAAATCATAGCACCCGGGCCCAAAGTGACAAGCATTAAGCATGTCAAAGTCATAGCAACATCAATCACAAAACATAATGGATACTAGGGATCAAACCCTAACAAAACTAACTCAATTACATGATGAATCTGATCCAACTCCTCACCGACCAGCGAGCCTACGAAGGAATTACTCACTCCTGGCGGGGAGCATTATGGAATTGGTGATGGAGAAGGGTTGGTGATGACAACGATCGAAGATCCAAATCTTCGGAGCCCCAAACGGACTCCAGATCCGGCCTCCTAGTGAAGAACAGGAGGTGGTAGGGGCTCTGTCTCATGAAACGCGATAATTCTTTCTCCCCCATTTTTTTCTCCGTAAAGTGAATTTATAGCGTTGGAATTAGGGTCTGTGGGGCCACCAGGTGGGGACAACCCACCTGGGCGCGCCTGGAGGGGGGACGCGCCCTGGTGGGCCGTGCCCACCCAGGTGCCCCCTCTGGTGGTTGTTGGCTCTAGAAATTCTTATTTATTGTATAAATAATCCTCGCAAAATTTCATTCCAATCCGAGAACTTCTATTTCTGCACAAAAACATGTAACATCCCAATTTTCAGTTTGGATGTTATACATAGATCATTCATATGCATATCATATTTTATTGCCTTTGGTTGTGATCCAAGAAATCTTAAGCAACTCAAAGACCCAAGGAGAGAGTTGGAGGTTCCATTTAATTTTCATTTTTGAATTTATATTCAAATTTGAAAACTGGATCAATTTGATTTTCAATAATTTATTTCCAATTATTTCTAACAACAAAAATATATAAGAGAAGATAAAATGATTTCTTCAAAAATAGAGGATAAATATTGGAAAAGAAATTTTGAAGTCAAATTATTTTATTTGAATTTTATTTGCAATTTTATTTGAAGTAGAGAAAAAATATGCATTTTCAAAAATTGCATTTAGTCGAGAAAAATGTTCACTTTGTCCCAAATATTAGGTAGGGATGGTAAAAATTCTTTCTCGACTTTGAGTACTTTTATTTTTATTTATTAGGATATTTTCGTTGCGGCATAGTTTAAAAAAAGGGACATTTACATCTGTGCCCCTAACTCGAACCCACTACTCAGATTTGCCCCTAATTTTGAAGCATGCTCAAATTTGCCCCTCCGCCGTTAAGTCACTACTCAGAAATACCCTTCCGTAAAGTACTGTAGCACTTTCCGTCCAATACTGTAGCACTTTCCGTCTGTTACAGTACACATGGGCCTTTGACGGTAAAAGGCCTTTGACTGGACGGAAGGGCATTTCTGAGTAGTGACTTAACGGCAGAGGGGAAAATTTAAGCATGCTTTGAGAATAGGGGCAAATCTGAGTAGGTGGTTCGAGTTAGGGGCAGAAATGCAAATGGCCCTTAAAAAAAGTTACTGGGCCGGCCCAGTCGAAGCCCGGCCACGGCCCAGCTTCACCCTCGCACCCGATCGACTCGGGAGGAGTCCCGAGCGCCGTCGCACCTCGCCGCCGGAGGAGTCCGAGGCGGACTCCTCATCACCGCCGCCAGCGTTGCCTGATAACCCACAAGTGTAGGGGATCGCAACAGCTTTCGAGGGTAAAGTATTCAACCCAAATTTATTGATTCAACACAAGGGGAGCCAAAGAATATTATTGAGTATTAGTAGTTGAGTTTTCAATTCAACCACACTTGGATAACTTAGTATCTGCAGCAAAGTACTTAGTAGCCAAGTAGTATGATAATAAAGGTAATGGTAGGGAAAGTAATATTTTTGGGATTTGTAGTAATTGTAGCAATAGCAACGGAAAAGTATATAAGCGAAGCACAAGATGTGAAAAGCTCGTAGGCAATGGATTAGTGATGCATAATTATGTCGGATGCGATTCCTCTTGTAATAGCTATAACATAGGGTGACACAGAACTAGCTCCAATTCATCAATGTAATGTAGGCATGTATTCCGAATATACTCATACGTGCTTATGGAAAAGAACTTGCATGACATCTTTTGTCCTACCCTCCCATGGCAGCGGGGTCCTAGCGGAAACTAAGGGATATTAAGGCCTCCTTTTAATAGAGAACCGGAACAAAGCATTACCACATAGTGAATACATGAACTCCTCAAACTATGGTCATCACCGAGAAGTATCCCGGTTATTGTCACTTCAGGGTTGTCGGATCATAACACATAATAGGTGACTATAGACTTGGAAGATAGGATCAAGAACACACATATATTCATGAAAACATAATAGGTTTAGATCTCAAATCATGGCACTCGGGCCCTAGTGACAAGCATTAAGCATAGCAAAGTCATAACAACATCAATCAACGAACATAGTGGATACTAGGGATCAAACCCTAACAAAACTAACTTGATTACATGGTAAATCTCATCCAACGCATCACCGTCCAGCAAGCCTACGATGGAATTACTCATGCACGGCGGTGAGCATCATGAAATTGGTGATGGAGGATGGCTAATGATGACAACGGCGACGAATCCCCCTCTTCGGAGCCCCGAACGGACTCCAGATCATTCCTCCCGAGAGAGATTAGGGCTTGGCGGCGGCTCCATATCGTTAAACGCGATGAAACTGTCTCTTTGATTTTTTTTCTCCGCGAGACGGAATATATGGAGTTAGAGTTGAGGTCGGCGGAGCCTCAGGGGGCGCGCCCAGGGGGGTGGGCGCGCCCCAACCCTCGTGGACAGGGTGTGGGCCCCCTGGTCTTGATTCTTTCGCCAGTATTTTTTATATTTTCCAAAACGTGCCTCCGTGGATTTTCAGGACATTCCGAGAACTTTTGTTTTCTACACATAAAACAACATCATGGCAGTTCTGCTGAAAACAGCGTCAGTCCGGGTTAGTTTCATTCAAATAATGCAAGTTAGAGTCCAAAACAAGGGCAAATGTGTTTGGAAAAGTAGATACGTTGGAGACGTATTAACTCCCCCAAGCTTAAACCTTTGCTTGTCCTCAAGCAATTCAGTTGATAAACTGAAAGTGATAAAGAAAACTTTTAAAAACTTTGTTTGCTCTTGTTGTTGTAAACATGCAAAGCCAGCATTCAGGTTTCAGCAAATATTATGAACTAACCATACTCACAATAACACTTAGGTCTCAGAATTACTCATATCAGTAACATAATCAGCTAGAGCCATAATAATAAAACTCAGATGACAACACTTTCTCAAAACAATCATAACATGATATAACAAAATGGTATCTCGCTAGCCCTTTCTGAGACAGCAAAACATAAATGCAGAGCACCTTTAAAGATCAAGGACTGACTAAACATTGTAATTCATGGTAAAAGAAATCCAGTCAAGTCATACCCAATATAAACCAATAGTAATGAATGCAAATGACAGTGTGCTCTCCAGCGGGTGCTTTTAATAAGAAGGGTGATGACTCAACATAAAAGTAAATAGATAGGCCCTTCGCAGAGGGCAGCAGGGATTTGTAGAGGTGCGAGAGCTCGATTTTAAAATAGAAATTGAATAACATTTTGAGCGGCATACTTTCGCTGTCAACGCAACAACTATGAGATGGCTGTATCTTCCATACTACAAGCATTATAGGTAGTTCCCAAATAGAATGGTAAGGTTTATACTCCCCCAACCACCAACAAGCATCAATCCATGGCTTACTCGAAACAACGAGTGCCTCCAACTAACAACAGCCCTGGGGGAGTTTTGTTTAATTATTTTGATTTGCTTTGATCTTTTTGGATCATGGGACTGGGCATCCCGGTTACTGGCCCTTTCTCATGAATGAGGAGTGGAGTCCACTTTTCTTGAGAATAACCCACCTAGCATGGAAGATATAGGCAGCCCTAGTTGAAACATGAGCTACTCGAGCATACAAAACAGAATTTCATTTGAAGGTTTAGAGTTTGGCACATACAAATTTACTTGGAACGGCAGGTAAAAACCGCATATATGAAGGTATGGTGGACTCATATGGAACAACTTTGGGGTTTCAGGTGTTTGGATGCACAAGCAGTATTCCCGCTTAGTACAGGTGAATGCTAGCAAAAGACTGGGAAGCAACCAACTGAGAGAGCGACAACAGTCATAAACATGCATTAGAATTAATTCACACCGAGTACAAGCATGAGTAGGATATAATCTACCATGAACATAAATATCTTGAAGGCTATGTTGATTTGTCTCAACTACATGCGTGATCATGTGCCAAGTGGAGTCACTCAATTCATTCAAAGGAGGATACCATCCCATCATATCACATCATAATCATTCTAATAGCATGTTGGCAAACAAGGTAAACCATTATAACTCATAGCTAATCAAGCATGGCACAAGCAACTATAATCTCTAAATGTCATTGCAAATATATTTACTTCATAATAAGCTGAATCAGGAATGATGAACTCATCATATTTACAAAAACAAGAGAGGTCGAGTTCATACCAGCTTTTCTCATCTCAATAAGTCCATCATATATCGTCATTATTGCCTTTCACTTGCACGACCGAACGATGTGTATAATAATAATAGTGCACGTGCATTGGACTAAGCTGGAATCTGCAAGCATTCAACTCAAGAGAGAAGACAAACAAATATGGGCTCTAAGTTAAATAATCAATCATGCATACGAGAGCCACTAAACATTTTCAATATGGTCTTGTACTCTCGACCCCCAAAGAAAAGAAAAGAAAATAAAACTATTTACACGGGAAAGCTCCCAACAAGTAAGAATAAGAACGAGAAATCTTTTTGGGTTTTCATTTTAATTCTACTACAAGCATGAAAATTAAACTAACTATTTTTTTTTTGATTTTTCTCAAGGTTTACCAAACACACAAGAAGAAAACTAGAAAAAGAAATTTAAACAAGCATGGATAATACAATGAAAGAGTATGAGCACCGACGACTAGAATAGTGTGTGAACATGAATGTAAAGTCGGTGAGAAATACGTACTCCCCAAGCTTAGGATTTTGGCCTAAGTTGGTCTAGTGCCAAGGATAGCCTGGCGGATATCCATAGTTGTAACTGGGGCCGTACTGAGATGGAGCAGCAAATGCCTCCTGAGCTGCGGCATGTTGGCGATCCGCCTCCGCTCTCCCCTCGTGTTCAACTGCTTCCTCCCTGGTAACAACATATCTTCCTTTTGCCTGGTAATCAAAAAGGAGAGGAGCAGGAAGAGTAACACGGATGACGTTGCGTATGTCGTATATTAGTCGATATTGGAGGAATTGTTCATTCCTCTTAAGAAAATGATGTTGGACCATAGCGTCATAATCTAAATAAGTAGGAGGTAACATCATGTCCCCCTCTCATGGGGCTATTCCAACATAATTAGCCACACGGGTCGCATAAATTCCTCCAAATAAATCTCTTGCTCTACCATTATTATGCAACCTACGTGCAACTATTGCCCCCAAGTTATAATCTTTATAACCTAACACAACACTCTTGAGGACACAAAGATCAGGGACACACATATGACATGCTTCATCTTTATCGTTAATGCATCTACCAATGAAGAGAGCAAAATAATGTATAGTAGGGAAATGAATGCTCCCTATGGTAGCTTGTGCAATATCCCTAGATTCTCCCACAGTAATACTAGCAAGAAAGTCTCTAAATTCAGATTTGTGGGGATCATTAATATTACCCCACTGTGGAAGTTTGCAAGCAGTTGTAAAATCCTCTAAGTTCATGGTATAAGACGTATCATAGATATCAAATAGGACACTAGGAGAATTACGTGTACAGTTATATTTAAACCTTCGCACAAATGAATCGGTCAATTGATAGTACTGAGGACACTTATCTTGTAAGAAGTCCCCCAGATCAGCATTACACACATATTCATCAAATTCCTCCTTAAAGCCTGCTTCGACCATAAAATCGTCGGATGGCCACTCACAAGCACGTACATCTACGTCCCTCGGTAATTCAACGTCTTGCTCACGTATAGGAATCCTGGGTCCTTTCTTTACCGAGGAACCACCTTGGTACATTCTCCTAGACATAATTCTTTTTCTGAAAAATTTCTGAAATTTTAGTAACTTCGAAATAAAAGTCAACAAAACTAAACAAAATTGGTAGCAACTACTCCTACAAGTGCCTAGAGCCTATATCATGCAATAGAATTACTTGGGACCTCATAAATTTAATATGCAAGCTCAAGAACATGGTCACCTATGCAGCAAAAAATTGCAATGAATAAAGCACTAGGACAAAAACTAATTGGACCGATGGAGGAGTCACATACCAAGCAACAATCTCCCAAAGCAGTTTTGTGAATGGAGCTTTGAGCAAGGAGATCGAAAATCGCAGCAAAATGAGCTAGAACTCATGCTTGAGTTGGACGGGGATTTTTTTGGGAAGAAGATGGAGTGTGTGGGTGCTGGCATAAGTGGAGGAGGGCCACCAGGGGCCCACGAGACAGGAGGGCGCACCCGGGGTGTCGGCGTGCCCTCCACTCTCGTGGCCTGGTGCTTGCCCCTCCGGCAGTGGTTTTAGTGCCTAAAATCCTCAAATATTCCATAAAAAATCATACTAAATTTGTAGGGCATTTGGAGCATTTTTATTTTTGGGATATTTTTTTATTGCACGGATAATTCAGAAAACAGAGGGATAATACTATTTTTGCTTTCTTTAATCTAAATAACAGAAAGTAAAAAGAGGGTACAGGAGGTTGTGCCTTCTAGTTTCATCCATCTCATGATCATCAAAATGAATCCACTAACAAGGTTGATCAAGTCTTGTTAACAAACTCATTCCGAATAACACGGAACCAGAGAAATGTCGAATAACACTAAGTTACCTCAACAGTGATATGAACATCCCCAATAATAACAATATCATATTTTTTCTTGACAGTAGGAAGAGGAAATTCAAAACCTCCAATAATGATAGTTGGGACTTTTCCAATAGAATTGATGTTATGAACTTGAGATTGTTTCCTCGGAAAGTGTACCGTATGCTCATTACCATTAACATGAAAAGTGACATTGCCTTTGTTGCAATCAATAACAGCCCCTGCAGTATTCAAAAAGGGTCTACCAAACATAATCGACATACTATCGTCCTCGGGAATATCAAGAATAACAAAGTCCGTTAAGCTAGTGACATTTGCAACCACAACAGGCACATCCTCAAAAATACCGACAGGTATATCAGATGATTTATCAGCCATTTGCAAAGATATTTCAATAGGTGTCAACTTATTCGATTCAAGTCTATGATATAAAGAGAGAGGCATAACACTAACACCGGCTACAAGATAACATAAAGCAGTTCTAACATAATTTCTTTTAATGGAACATGGTATAGTTGGTACCCCGGATCTCCAAGTTTCTTTAGTATTCCACCCTTAAAAGTGTAATTAGCAAGCATGGTGGAAATTTCAGCTTCTGGTATCTTTCTTTTGTTTGTAATGATATCCTTCATATACTTAGCATAGGGATTTACTTTAAGCATATCAGTTAAGAGCATACGTAAGAAAATAGGGCATATCATTTCAGCAAAGTGCTCAAAATCCTCATCATCCTTTGTCTTGGATGGTTCAGGAGGAAAGGGCATGGGTTTCTGAACCCATGGTTCTCTTTCTCTACCATGCTTCCTAGCAACAAGATCACTCTTATCACAACGTTGATTCTTTGATTATGGGTTATCAAGATCAATAGCAGGTTCAATCTCTACATTATTATTTTTGCTAGGTTGAGCATCAACATGAACATTATCATTAACATTATGACTACGTTCATGTTCATCACCTGATTGTGTTTCAGCATAAGAAACAGAAATATCATTGGGATTCTCAGGTGTGTCTACAATAGGTTCACTAGAAGCATGCAAAGTCCTATCGTTTTTCTTTTTCTTCTTTTTAGAAGAACTAGGTGCCTCTAAATTATTTCTCTGAGAATCTTGCTCGATTCTCTTAGGGTGGCCTTCAAGATACAAAGGTTCCTGAGTCATTCTACCAGTTCTAGTAGCCACTCTAACAGCAAAGTCATTTTTATTGTTTAAGTAATCAAGCAAATCATTTCGAGCTTTAAGTACTTGCTCAGCTTGAGTAGCAACCATAGAAGCATATTTGCTAACGAGTTTAAGTTCACCTTTAACTGTAGCCATATAATCGCTCACGCATCCTATCTTGAAAGCATTATTCTTTAACTCTTTACCAACATAAGCATTAAAACTTCCTTGTATAGCCATAAAGTCATCAAATTCATCTAAGCATGGGCTATGAAGTTTAGTAGAGGGGATTTCAACTTTATCAGATCTATAGAGAGAATTTACCTTTACTACATGTGTCGGGTTATCAAGACAATGTGGTTCTTTGACAGGCGGTATATTAAGACCATGTATTTCTTGAATAGGTGGTAAATTCTTAACATCTTTAGCTTTTATACCTTTTTCTTTCATTGATTTCTTTGCCTCTTGCATATCTTCAGAACTGAGAAATAAAACACCTCTCTTTTTCGGAGTGGGTTTAGGAATAGGCTAAGGAGTTGGCTCAACTGGTTCAGGAATTGCCTCGGAAATTGGCTCAGGAAGTGTCCAATTATTTTCTTTAGTCAACATATTATTCAATAGTAATTCAGCTTCGTAGACTGTTCTTCCCCTGAAAACACAACCAGCACAACTATCCAAATAGTCCTTGGAAGCATTGGTTAGTCCATTATAAAAGATATGAAGTATTTCATTTTTCTTAAGTGGATGATCAGGCAAAGCATTAAGTAATCGGAGAATCCTCCCCCAAGCTTGTGGGAGACTCTCTTCTTCAATTTGCACAAAATTATATATTTCCCACAAGGCAGCTTGTTTCTTATGAGCAGGGAAATATTTAGCAGAGAAGTAATAAATCATATCCTGGGGACTACGCACACAACCAGGAGCAAGGGAATTAAACCAAGTCTAAGAATCACCCTTTAATGAGAACGGAAATATCTTAAGGATATAATAGTAGCAAGACTTCTTATCATTAGTAAATAGGGTGGCTATATCATTCAACTTGGTAAGATGTGACACAACAGTTTCAGATTCAAGGCCATAAAAAAGGATCAAATTCAACTAAGGTAATAATCTCAGGATCAATAGAGAATTCATAATCCTTATCAGTAACAAAGATATGTGAAGTAGCAAAAGCAGGGTCAGGTTTCATTCTAGCATTAAGAGACTGCTCCTTCCATTTAGCTAATAACTTTTTAAGATCATATGTATCTTTACAAGCAAAGATAGCTCTAGCAGCTTCCTCTTCCATAACATAACCCTCAGGAACAACAGGCAATTCATAATCATAGGGAGAACTTTCATCATCACTATCATCTGTAGAAGAATCTTCAATAATTTCATTCTCTCTAGCCCTAGCAAGTTGTTCATCAAGAAATTCACCTAATGGCAAAGTGGTATCACGCACAGAAGTAGTTTCATCATAAGTATCATGCATAGCAGAAGTGGCATCATCAATAACATGCGACATATCAGAATTCATAGCAGTAGCAGGTTTAGGTGTCGCAAGCTTACTCAAAACAGAAGGAGAATCTAGTGCAGAGCTCGATGGCAGTTCCATACCTCCCCTCGTAGTTGAGGGAAAAATCTTGGTTCTTTCGTCTTTCAAGTTCCTCATAGTGATCAACAGATATAAATCCCAAGTGACTCACAGAATAGAGATATGCTCCCGGCAACCACGCTAGAAATTAGTCTTGATAACCCACAACTATAGGGGATCCCAACAGCTTTCAAGGGTAAAGTATTCAACCCAAATTTATTGATTCGACTCAAGGGGAGCCAAAGAATATTATTGAGTATTAGCTGTTGAGTTGTCAATTCAACCTTACCTGGATAACTTAGTATCTGCATCAAAGTATTTAGTAGCAAAGTAGTATGATAATAAAGGTAACGGTAGCGAAAGTAATATTTTTGGGATTTGTAGTAATTGTAACAATAGCAACGGAAAAGTAAATAAGCGAAGCACAAGATGTGAAAAGCTCATAGGCAATGGATCAGTGATCGATAATTATGTCGGATGTGATTCCTCATGTAATAGCTATAACATAGGGTGACACAGAACTAGATCCAATTCATCAATGTAATGTAGGCATGTATTCCGAATATAGTCATACGTGTTTATGGAAAAGAACTTGCATGCCATCTTTTGTCCTACCCTCCCGTGGCAGCGGGGTCCTAGCGGAAACTAAGGGATGTTAAGGCCTCCTTTTAATAGAGAACCGGAACAAAGCATTAGCACATAGTGAATACATGAACTCCTCAAACTATGGTCATCACCGAGAAGTATCTCCATTATTGTCACTCCGGGGTTGTCGGATTATAACACATAATAGGTGACTATAGACTTGCAAGATAGGATCAAGAACACACATATATTCATGAAAACATAATAGGTTTAGATCTGAAAGCAAGGCACTCAGGCCCTAGTGACAAGCATTAAGCATAGCAAAGTTATAGCAACATCAATCTCAGAACATAGTGGATACTAGGGATCAAACCCTAACAAAACTAACTTGATTACATGGTAAATCGCATCCAACCCATCACCGTCCAGCAAGCCTACGATGGAATTACTCACGCACGGTGGTGAGCATCATGAAATTGGTGATGGAGGATGGTTGATGATGACGACGACGACGAATCCCCCTCTCTGGAGCCCTGAACGGACTCCAGACCAGCACTCCCGAGAGAGGTTAGGGCTTGGCGGCGGCTCCGTATCGTAAAACGCGATGGAACTTTCTCTTTGATTTTTTTCTCGGCGAGACGGAATATATGGAGTTGGAGTTGAGGTCGGCGGAGCCTTAGGGGGGCCATGAGATAGGGGGCGCGCCAGGGGGGTGGGTGCGCCCCCCACCCTCGTGGACAGGGTGTGGGCCCCCTGGTTTTGATTCTTTCACCAGTAGTTTTTTATATTTTCCAAAACGTGCCTCCGTGGATTTTCGGGACATTCCAAGAACTTTTGTTTTCTACACATAAAACAACATCATGGCAGTTCTGCTGAAAACAACATTAGTCCGGGTTAGTTTCATTCAAATCATGCAAGTTAGAGTCCAAAACAAGGGCAAAAGTGTTTGGAAAAGTAGATACGTTGGAGACGTATCATTGCCCCCTACCCAAGTTGGAGCCTCCCGGCCTTCTTTTTAAGCCGCCCGACCCCCCACCCTCTCCTTCCCACCAGCCGTCGCCGCCCCGAGCCACCAGCCGCGCCGCCGCCGCCATTTGAGTGTCGTCGCCACCGCTGCTAGCCGCAGGTGTCGCTGCCTCGCCTCGTCGCCGCGGCCCGTCGCCTCTCCCCGCCGGATCCCACCGCCGGTCAAGTCCGCTTAGCCTGTAAAAACCGCCCCGGTTCGCCCGTTTGTTTTCGGTTTTTTATTATATCAGTTTTTATTTTAGTTTGTTCGTTGATGAACGTTCACCTGTTAGTTTGTGTTAACGAACGGATTTGTTCGTTAGATTCTGTTAGCGAACGTTCGTTCTGTAGATTTTTCCTTTTAGTTTAATTTTCCCCCAGGGACCTATCTGCGAATAGTTTTATCGCGATTTAGCCCCTAATCTTCAAACTAGCGTAACCTTCTGCTCGTTTATCCAAATTAGATGAAACTGACGCCTAAATCTTCGTAACGATCCCCTCTTTCTAGTAACCAACTTGAACATGATTTTGACAACTTAAAATTTGAGTTTAGTTTAGATTAAGTATTCGATCTTGTTTTGTTTGTATCTTGAGTTTCGTAGCTCCGTTTGAGTTGTATCTTTTTGCAAATCGTAGCTAATCACAAGTACCTATTGGTAAGAACTAATCTACATGAAAATAACACTGTTAGGTTTTGTTTTATGTTTAGTTTAGTTGTTCGCTTGTTTTGAGTTTTATTTGGATCTTTTCTCGATTTCTCTTTGTTTCGTTTGCTTTATTGCTTATGTATGCTATTGTTTGTCTATGCTAGATTATACGGAGTGTGAAGATTGCTACTACGAATTCCTAGAGTTTGCAGATCGTCGGCAAGGCAAGTTACACTTTGATCATACTCTTCTATACCCAGTTTTTATGCATTAGTTTTGCCCCTCAAATATTTGCATGAGTAGGATTGGGAACATGTGGTTTGGTCGTAGGACTTGAGGTAGGAACCTAATACCTTTGATCACCCCGGGAATATAAGTTATGCTCAATTATTGCTTAGCCATGCTCGTAGACGGGGATTGGATCGTGATACACATGGAAGTGGTGAGAGTTATTAATTTTGGATAACATTAAGGTGGAAACTTTAATACACATCTGGGTGGATTGGTTGGGGCACCTGGAGAATCTAGTGCTAGCCCGTTTGGGACATCCTGGAGTACCTGTGTGATTTTTCATCGGTTCGCCACCCAGGCTCAAAGGGATCATATTATATTTCATGCCTAGAAACTTCCGTGTGCAGCCACAACCCATTATGGGCTCTAGCATAGTTGAGTAAGTTGCGTGAGCTCTCGAAGAGGTGGACTAGCAGATGTAGGGGAAAGTAGGTGTACCAGTCAGCCCGAAGTAGAGAGTTAATGCTTCAGAAAGACTATGTCTCGATCTTCCGATCATGGATGCGGTCGAGTCTTATGGGGAGAAGTGCGCAACCACTGTAGAGTGTATAAACTAATCATGGTTAGCCGTGTCCCCGGTTATGGACATCTTGAGTATCTGGAATTGGATATTATTGTTGATATCATCACTCTTAATTTAATTGAATTGGGTTTAATGTTGATACTTGTTTACTTGGGATTTGAGTTGGAGGAACCTTCTCAAATATTGGTACAACTTGGGAGTAGTAAATAAATTTATTCCTTTGTTGTACGGAAAAACTAGCTTTATGCAAAATCTTAAACTTAGAGCCTCCACCAGCAAAATATTGCATGTAGATGTAGTTCTTGCATTCATTTGCTTTACAGTGTAACTCTGCCAGCATATTCAATGTGCTGACCTACACGGCTGCAACGTCTCATGTTGCAGACTTCACAGACGACGAATAAGGTGCGATAGGTTGTTGTCATGCACTCGGCTATGCCATTGGAGCTGATGGGCACATTTACCTTCGAAGCCTCCGCAGTTATTTAGTTTAGATGGCCTTCAGCCATATCATTTGTGTAATCATACTCTTTAATCTTTATGAGGATCTCAATGTAATAAGTGTGTGATTTGAACTCTTCTATAATTCCTCGAGTAATGTTTGTTTCAGCATTACCGATCCAGGATGACACTTAAGCACAGAGACTTCGGTCCATTGGGATCGTGGTCGCTACAAGATGGTATCAGAGCACACGTTGACTGTAGGATGCGACCACTAGGAAAAGCCACAGGATTACTCTTCTTTGCTCATTTCTAATTCTCCTCTATTTCTACTCTATAGATGGCGGACCCCAGGAACAAGTTCACTCAAACGGATGACGACACCCCTTTCGGACGACACTTGAAGGAAGTCACTAAGTACCTAAACATCGGACTACCAAGTTTCACGGGGACTTTCTCTGCAACTTTACCGGAACAGGAGCATTGAAGGATCAAAGTTTGTGTACCTGGGAGGATGTTCGCGCCAACAACGGAGCCCATTGATTTTACCTTGGATGCACCAAGTTGGAACTTAGGAAAGAGCATGGCAGCCCACATCACTTTTGGATGCATATGTGAAGTGTATCACAAGGAGCTTGAAGACACTGTCTATTAGATATGTGGACGCTGAGACGAGGAATGGGATATGATTCATACCAGGAAGGATGCATCAATTGCAGCTTACATTTAGGAGATGGGAGATCACATTCGCCGATACGAGAATCAGATGTGCTCCATCGTGAAGAAGACCAAGAAGCTGATGAAGAAGAATATCGAGATAGAAGAGGAACTCAAGTCAACACGCGATGGATACGAAGAAGAAATTGGTGTACTACTGGAGAAGCATGGAGACTTGAAGAGGAAGGTAGGACTACCCGTGGAGAACCATAAGCGAGAACCTTAAGTGGAGATCCGTTCGGAGGACTACGTCATCTTGTGTGACACAGACACGGACAATGATGCAAATGATGAATGTGATGACGACTACGTAGACGAAGCTGGAGCATATATAATGGAGTCTTCCATCGATCAAAATTTCTAGACGACCACCATGTTACTACTAGTATTCTTCCAAGTAGTTAGCTTCGATCAATTTGTATTCGTAGTTAGCTCGTTTGTGTGAACCTTGTTTGATATTGAATGAAGTGAATATCTCTTAGACCTCATTCTATTCTGTTTTCTCACCCCTTCTAACCCATCAGATGCCTCCGAGACGTGACACCAGATTCGTGTTCCCACCGGAGCTTACCCAGTTGATCCAGCAACAGAATTCCTTGATGCAGATGCTAGTGCAGAATCAAAACCAGAACCAAGGTAACAACAACAACAACAGCAACAACCCACCGCCACCACCCCTTGTTGACAACCTAGCCCGTTTTCTGAGGTTGAATTCGCTGGTGTTCTCTAGCATCACCGAGCTGATTGTTGCAGATGATTGGCTCCACAAGATTGGAAGGGAGCTGACTACTAGAGGATGCATACATGCGGAGAGAGTGCGCTTTAACTCACATCAGCTTGATGTACCCGCATCATCTTGGTGGGAGAATTTCACCACCACTTACCCCATTGATACAGTCACATGGGATCAGTTTCAGTAGGCCTTCTGCACCCCTCATGTTTCAGTTGGAGCTATGAGCATGAAGAAGCGCGATTTTTGTAACTTGCACCAAGGGAGTGATACAGTGGGACATTATGTGGGTGAGTTCAACAAGTTAGCACGTTATGCCCCGGATGATGTGGCCACAGATGCTACGAAGCAGGAGAAGTTTCTTGAGGGACTTAATGATGAGCTAAGCATGAAGTTGATGGTGGAAACTTTCAACAACTACCAGGAGTTGGTAGACAAGGCCCTCATGATAGAAGGCAAGCAACAACAGATTGATAACCGCAAGAGGAAGGATGGACATGGGAGGTACACTTCTGGAGCTTAGCAGAAGCCCTGCTATTCCCCGTACTCGGGAGGACATACTCATAACCATGGAGGCCATAACCATGGAGGACATACACACAATGAAGGAAGTTCACACAACCACAGTTGTTGGGGATATTACCACTGGGCGTGAACCGGCCTACTTGGGCTGGGATAGCTTCATTAGTAGTTTAAAGGTGATTAAGCAGATGAAGGCCCAAGGCCTGTAGTCGGTTTAGAACCTGTAGCCGTAAACCGGCTTGATATGTAAACTTGGATTGTAAGTTAGGAATAGAGAGAGACCAACCGGGATACGAGTATGAACCGGTGTGGGACACTGTGGACCGACGGGCGTCACCCGTGTATATAAGGGGACGACCCGGTGGCGGTTCAAAGACAGACAACAACAACTCGAGCCTAGGCGAAGCTTGTTTGCTCCCTAGCCATCGAAACCACATCAATTCCATCACAACTAGACGTAGGCTTTTACCTTCATCGAAGGGGCCGAACTAGTATAAACCATTGTGTCTTTGTGTCCGCTTTAACCCCTTCAAGTTAACCCATAGCGATGGTTCCACGACTAAGTCCTTCCACAAGGACATATGCCGTGACAAATCCACGACAGTTGGCGCCCACCGTGGGGCTATCGCATGATGGTTTGATGATCTTGGAGGGCAAGCTCAAATGACTCGAAGGCTATGCTGTGGGCCGGATGACCAAGAGTCGTCGCGGCAAGCTCTACATCGACGACGCAGGATGGGGTCCCGAAGCCGGCTCGATCGAGTACGGGTACCGGGTCCCCTTTGGTGGCATACACGTTTTTATCGGCAAGATTGGTGAGCCTGGGCCTGAGCCGGACATCCGCACCGACCTCGTCGAGACGGCTCAGCGTGCGAGATCTACCCAGGTTAAACCGGCCATGAGGCGTACCTTCGTGGGAGTCATCCACGGAGGAGAGCATGAGGACGAGTCAGAATACGGTAGCGAGACCGTCGTCTATTCCGGCGACAAGTCCTCAACCGGAGAGACCGAATCATTGTACCAGTTGCAAGACGACTAGATTAGGGGCTGTTCCGATGGCGACAGTGTTCCGGACCCCCCAGATCAGATCAACCGGGTCGGAATATTCATGGCCGGCACACAGGCGGCGAATCACTCTTCGACCGCAGCAGCAATGCTCTCCGGATCAGCAGCGGCAGTGGCAGGAAGGGCAGGAGGCCTTGTGCCCCGACCGGTTCAAGTTCTGTCTGACCTGTTTGACGCACTAGCGGTACTTATGGCAGAGGCCAATCCGGCGGATCAGGAGGCCCATGATGCGGAGATTGCAAAGGTGAGAGAGCAGATCGTACAGGCCAAAGCCGACCTGGCAGCAGAGAAGGACAGGATGGTTGCAGAGTGGGCTGCTTTGGACGCCCAGGCCTATAAGCTCATGCTCGACCAGAACGCATCACAGGAGGTCTTGAAGCGGAAGCACAGATCACGCCTGCCGTTAGGGTTCGACCCTCGAAATCTCTTTCACACTCTGGGAGCTGGAACCAGTAATCCGCCGGGGCACCTGGAGGTAAACCGGGTCGAGGCACCAGGGCCAGGAGCGACGGTCCAACCCCGCCTGATGGAACCTCCTCGGCAGAACATTGTGATTCCTCCGCCGGTCCAGACACCTCCGAGTCATTATTCTAATCCTATGGACAATCTTGTCGCAGCTGCTGCGTGATTAGAAGCTATCCCGGTTGAAGGAGACTCTCCACAAGAAATAGAGATGCGTCGGGTTAAGGAACTTCTCCGGACCGCTTTGATTCAACAGGAGGCATATTCATACAGCCGCGATTGGATTCATTCCACACCTCGTCCAAGCCGGAGCTATAGTAGGTGCCTGGATGAACCGGCCATCTCAAGCAATCCGCGGGGCCGTGAAGCGGCCCGTGGCAATAACCCGGCCGGTGGTGTTCACGATGCTCAGGATGTAGTGGACCGGGCCCGGGCATGAAGGGAGGCCGAGTTAGCAGCACAGAACGAGGCGGATCAGCTTACACTGGTTCGTCCTACCAGCTCTGCCGGGCCAGGGGTCGCATCTAGCTTGGGAGTGCCCTGTTTAGTCCCCGCTTTACGCAATGTACGCCTGCCCAAGGACTTCAAGGGCCCGCGCAAGGTGCCAAATTACACCGCTGATTTATCTCCAGAAGCGTGGGTAGAGAGTTATGAGATGGCAATGGAGATGCTGGATGTGGATGAGACCACGTGTGCAAAGTACTTCACCATGATGCTTGAAGGCACACCCTGTACTTGGTTGAAGAGCCTGCCGCCTAATTCTATTAGTTCATGGGCCCAGTTGCGGACCCGGTTTATCCAGAATTTCAAAGATACGTGTAAGCAGCCTAAGTCCATAGTAGACTTGGTGGCTTGTGTTCAGGAGGATGGAGATCAACAACCCATTGGGTACGCCGCGTTTCTGAAGTCTTGCACTCGTCTGACAGGATCAATGCTGACTCTGCGATCTTAACCCTGGAGGGCAACTGCCGGTTTAAGCCTCTAAAGTTGAAGTTGGGGCGTATGAAGCGGTTCTGTAATGACATGGGAACTCTCATGGCCGCTTTAGTGAAGTATGCTGATTCTGATAGTACCAAGGATCCCGAGACTGACAATGACGAAGCAGGGAAGGGAAAAAGAAATAGCAACTCTAAGGGGCATCAATACAAACCGGCGGGCCATGGAAACAGAGGCAAGCACAAAGCGGATGGCAGCATGGACTTTGTGGCTAACACTAATGCGCAGGACAAGGGTCAGCGGCGCAGAGGTAAAGCAGCGAATCGTAATGGGGCTCCAAATCCTAACCCGGATAGCTTAAACTATTTGCTGAATCAGCCTTGCCCAAAACACGGGACGAAGGAGGCGTTGGCTAACCACCTTTGGATGGATTGTTACGTTATGCAGGAATTTAAAAACTCTAATGCCTTCCGGTATGACCGTGGGTCAGGTGGTGGCTCGGGTTCTGGTTTCCATGGGCCGGGTCACGATGGAGCTTCCGGTTCAGGTTTCAATCAGGGTGGTAATAATAACCAGGATAATCAGAGCGGTCAAGGGGGTTACAACCAACAGCAGCAGCAGCAGCGGTCGGGTTATCAGAGCCAGCCAAAACAGTTGAACAATGGGCAGTATCACGTTTTCACAACTAGCTTGGATAAGCGCGACCGGAAACTTCCCAAGCGAGCGGTGAACTCTGTTGAACCGTCCGTACCGCGTTATTTACGCTGGTCGGAGCAGCCTATC
>NC_041383.1:282696251-282733417 GCF_002162155.2 Triticum dicoccoides | reverse complement strand
GCCAGTTGGCATTAGTGGTAGACCCTCAGGTGGGAGGTTATAAATTCACCAAGGTACTCATGGATGGAGGGAGCAGTATTAACATCCTGTACTATGAGACATTCTGCCACATGGGGCTAACAGAAAAGGATCTCAGACCGTCTAATACGGTGTTCCACGGTGTGGTGCCTGGCAAATCAGGGTATCCTGTTGGTAAGATAGCCTTGGAGGTGGCTTTTGGGGACGAGCATGATTCCCGATCTGAAACACTAACCTTTGAGGTAGTGAAAATTCGGAGCCCGTATCACGCCTTGTTTGGGCGGCCGGCTTATGCCAAATTCATGGCACGACCTTGTTATATCTATTTGCAGCTCAAGATGCCGGGTTACAAAGGGACAATAACGGTTCATGGGAGCCTCAAGATTGCTTTGGAATGTGAGGAAGGTGATGCGGCCTATGCAGAGTCAGTTTGTGCCACGGAGGAGTTGAAATATTATAGGGACAATGTTGATCCGACGGACATGACCCCTTTGAAGAGGCCGACTACGGAGCATGATTCAGATCTGAAGTTCAAATCGGCGGCTGAGACCAAGCTTGTTGACTTCGTGCCCAGCGATTCGTCCAAGCAGTTCACTGTCAGTGCCAACTTGGACCCTAAATAGGAAAGCACGCTCATCGAGTTCATCCGTGAGAATCGGGACATTTTTGCATGGAAGCCTTCTGACATGCCAGGTGTACCGAGGGAACTCGCTGAGTACACTCTTAATGTTGATCCCAAGTATAAACCGGTAAAACAGTTTCTCCGCCGGTTTAACGAAGAAAGGCGCAAAGCTATTGGAGAAGAAGTGGCCAGGCTCTTAGCAGCTGGTTTTATCATTGAAGTGTTCCATCCAGAATGGCTCGCTAATCCGGTGCTGGTACTAAAGAAAAATGGCACTTGGTGTATGTGTGTGGATTACACGGATCTTAACAAGGCTTGTCCAGCAGAGCCTTTTGCCCTCCCTCGCATTGACCAGATTATTGACGCCACGGCGGGTTGTGAGCGTTTGAGTTGTTTGGATGCGTATTCTGGGTATCATCAGATCAAAATGGCGGTTAAGGACCAGGAGAAGACGGCGTTTATTACTCCCTTTGGAGCCTTCTGCTATGTATCTATGCCTTTTGGGCTCAAGAGCGCCCAAGCCACTTATCAACGGTGTGTACAGAATTGCCTGCATAAATTGATCGGCCGCAATGTGCATGCCTATGTGGATGATATTGTAGTCAAGTCAAGGCAGAAGGAGACGCTGGTTGATGATTTGAAGGAAACCTTTGACAACTTGCGGGTTTATAAGATGATGCTTAACCATGCAAAATGTGTCTTTGGTGTTCCGGCAGGTAAGTTACTGGGTTTTCTTGTGTCCAACAGAGGAATTGAGGCTAATCCGGAGAAGATTACGGCTATCACCTCCCTGGCTAAACCGAAGTGTATCAACGATTTTCAGCATTTGGCGGGTTGGATCGCCGCACTGAGCCGGTTTATCAGCCGCCTCGGAGAGAAGGCCATCCCTTTATACCAGATGTTGAGAAAGACAGATCAATTCATCTGGAGTCCAGCTGCTGATGAAGCATTGGAGGACTTGAAGTGGCAATTAGCCAATCCGCCCATTCTTGTAGCTCCGGTCGACAAGGCGCCGTTATTTTTATACGTAGCGGCCAATGGTCGTGCATTTAGCGTGGCTATTGTGGTAGAACACAAGGAGGCAGGCAAGGAGTATCCGGTTCATCGGCCGGTTTACTATATCAGCGAGGTGCTTATTGAATCCAAGCAAAGGTATCCGCATTGGCAAAAGCTGGTATATGGAGTTTTCATGGCAAGCCGGAAGTTGAAGCAGTATTTCCAAGGGCACCCCATCACAGTGGTCAGTTCAGCTCCCTTGGGCGATATCATATAGAACCGGGAGGCGACTGGCCGGATTGCCAAGTGGGCCATAGAACTTGGGCCGCACGGATTGAAGTACGTGCCTCGGACGGCGGTGAAGTCTCAAGCACTTGTTCATTTCATCAAGGATTGGACGGAGTTGCAAGCACCAGAGGAAAAGCCGTATCACACATATTGGACTATCCATTTTGATGGATCCAGGCAATTGGAAGGCTCGGGGGCTAGAGTCGTATTAACTTCCCCACGGGGTGATAAGTTTTGTTATGTTCTCCGCTTAATGTTCCCTTGTACTAATAATGCAGCTGAGTATGAAGCCTTGCTCCATGGTCTCCGGATGGCTAAAGAGATGAATCTAACTCGGGTTAGGTGCTTCGGTGACTCGGACCTGGTGGCTCAACAGGTATCTGGCACTTGGGATTCTAAGGACCCGCTTATGGCTGCATATCGTCGTGAGGTGGATATTGTTGCAGGTCAGTTCAAGGGTTATCAAGTGGAGCACGTGGATCATCGAAAAAATGAAGCAGCGGACGCTTTAAGCCGGTTGGGCTCTCAGCATAAACCGGTCCCGCCTAATGTCTTTCTCGATGTGTTGCACAACCCGTCAGTCAAGCTCCCGGGTGAAGCGGATTTGGCTATTCCTGATCCGGAGGCTCAATTGGTGGCAGCCCTGCATATTATACCGGATTGGACAGTTCCTTATCTTGCGTACATGAACCGGGGAGAGTTGCCAGAGGATGAGACTCTAGCCAGGCAGATAGTCCGGCGATCCAAATCTATGACAATTATCAATGGCGAATTGCATCATTGCAGTGTATCAGGGGCGTTTCAACACTGCGTCTCTCCTGAGGAAGCTTGTGAAATTTTACGCGAAATCCATGAAGGGGATTGTGGTCACCACGCCGGTTCAAAGTCTCTGGTGGCTAAGGCGTTTCGTCACTGGTTTTACTGGTTGACAGCTCATGCTGATGCGGAGGACTTGGTTAAACGGTGTGATGGCTGTCAGAAATTTTCAAGGCGTGCTCATGTGCCGGCTCAAGAATTGAGGATGATTCCAATTACTTGGCCGTTTGCAACATGGGGAATGGATATAGTCGGACCTTTTAAAAGATCCAAGGATAAGAAAACCCACCTTTTGGTGGCAGTTGACAAGTTTACCAAGTGGGTTGAAGCGGAGCCTGTCAGCAAGTGTGATGCAGCTAGTTCATTAAGAAGGTGATTTTCCGGTTTGGCTTTCCACATAGTATCATTACTGACAATGGTACCAATTTATCCAGGGGTACTATGAAGGAATTCTGTGAACGTGAGCACATCAGACTTGACGTATCATCAATGGCTCACCCCCAGTCCAATGGGCAGGCAGAACGAGCTAATCAAGAGATCTTGCGAGGCATCAAACCCCGGCTTATGGTTCCATTGCAAAGAACACCGGGATGTTGGGTTGAAGAGCTACCATCTTTGCTATGGAGTATCAACACTACGCCCAACCGATCTACAGGATACACATCGTTTTTTATCGTCTACGGAGCAAAGGCGGTTCTCCCTAGTGATATCTGGCACGATTCACCTCGTGTGGCGGCTTATGTTGAAGCGGACAATGAGACAACACGGCAAGATGCTTTGGACCTATTAGATGAGGAGCGTGACATAGCGGCTGCCCGCTCGGTGATTTATCAACAAGATCTTCGTCGCTATCACAGTCGCCGGGTCAGAACCAGAACTTTTCAAGAAGGAGATTTGGTGCTTCGGCTCATCCAAGATCAGAAGGATATGCACAAGTTATCCCCACCTTGGGAGGGACCTTTCATGGTCAGCAAGAATCTGCACAACGGGTCGTACTATCTGATTGATATTCGAGAGCATAAAGACTCACACACATCAGAGGAGGAGACCAACAGGCCGTGGAATATAGCTCATCTTTGGCCTTACTACACTTGAGCCATCGGCTCTATCTATGTACATATTCTGGCAGTGTATATATTATCATTGATATAATAAAACCGGAGCCTCAGCTAACGCGGGGTCTCTGTCCTTTCATATCATGTGTGGTTACATGGAGTGGTTCTGTTTTAAAGCGGCCTCCGGTTTGCCCCTTGAAATTTGCTTTTCAAAAAAGCTTTGTGATATCACTTGGGGCCTTGGTCGTGTCCGAACCAATGTGACACCTTTTGATAGGCGAAAGCCACCAGATCACTTGGGGACATGGTCAAGTCTGAACCAGTCACGCCTCTTGATCGGCCTAAGGCCACAGAATCACTTGGGGGCTTGGTCGAACCCGAACCATTGCCACGCCTTTTGATCGGCATAAATGCCACGGTTTCATTTGGGGACCTGGCTGACTTGAACCATTGTCACTCCTGGGGCTTGGTCCTGTCCGACCATGGTAACACCATCTGATCAGCTCAGTAAAGCATGTTTTTGCAAACAGTTTTTATCATTGCCTTTGCTTCCATATTTCTTTTATGACTATTCTTCAATTTTTGTTGTGTTTCCTTTAAACCAACAACACTTTTTTACCGATTCAGCTGACGGAAATTGGTTCATTTGTAATCCGGAGAAATATGCCCGGTTTAACTTTCCTATTAACATCATGAAGTAGTAGGGGGGCTCATAATGACCCAGCACGGTTTACATGGGAGTTGTTTTCTCCCCTTTGATGGTAACGGTTTATAAATACTCCGTTTCAAGCCTGGCTAAGCCAACTTCATGCCCATCGATGGCAGGTATTTTGTATCACATATTTGATTATACGTCTTAAATACATTGATGATATATATAAAGGTCATAAACCAGTTGGCGGTATAACCGCCACCGAAGTTCAAGATTTTCTGATTGCAGGAAATATAAATTGAGGATTTCAAGCAAAAGCATCAGTACTTATGCACGAAGGCATATTCAAGGCAGAAGTATTGACTATCCTATTACAAGGTAACGCGGTGCCCAAATAAGATCATTGTTGTTCCGGCGGATCATAATAAAGCAGCTATTTAAACTGGCTTCCGGTTCAAGCCTGTTCATCGCCCCGGTCTGATGATTGTGGGTCGTCCCGCGCCGTTTCAGCTTCCTCATCTCTATCCATTGGCTGGAAATCAACAGTGGTCCAGTCGATTCCCATTAAAGTTTGAAAGACAGCCTCTTCGTGGATCAGAGAAGACGGTTCAATTGAAAGACAACCTCCATTAAAGTATGCTTACGGATTGGAGGAATCAGATTCTCCGCTTCAGGAGTTGGTGCAGGCACTCATTTGTTCTGATCATTGTACTGAGCTTCATAATGCGACAAGTCTGCCTCTTCAGCCAATTCACAAGCCAGAGGGCGTACTGCATGGTTTATCGCCCTCAAATCATCTTCATTGAACTCTAAGCCATCTTCCTTCAAGATGGGATAGCCTTGAGCTGCCTCAACAGGATCGAAATCTAGCACCCATGCTTTTGCCCGGATCAAGGCATTAATGGCTCCGGTTCGAGCAGCAGATTTTTTCAGTTCTTCAATCCAAGCAGGAAGCATTGACAACCTATTAAGAGTGTCTTGGATTAAAGTGGGTGTCGGATTGTTATGAGATGCAGTGGTGATGATCCACTGCGCTCCGGTATACAGCTGTTCAATTAAAGTGTAGGCAGCCTTCAACTTCTTCCGAACATCTGACCCTAAGTGACCAATGCATGTACCTGCAACAATACAGGAAAGATCACAAACCGGATCTATTATAAGCAGGCCAGAGTTGTCCAGGAAACCAAAAGGAGCTTACCAAAGATAGCAGCGGTCATGGAATGTACTTGCCGCTTTACGGCGGTCAGCTCATCTACCACCAGTTTAAGGGCAGCTTCAGTGTTTTCAGCTCTTTTTATTAAAGCGGCCTTCTTAGTGGCCCAATCAGTCTGCTCCTTCTTGAAGCCCTCCTTCAGCTGTTCTGTGATGCTCAAAGCGCTGGTTATTTCTTCCCTTGCCTTATCGGTTTCAGCTTGTTGGGTTTTCAAAGTTTCCTGCAGATCAGTAATCTGGTCCTCTTTGATCCTCACTTCAGCCTGCATAAAGACAGCGCTTGGCTTTAAACAAACGGTACAAGAATTTGAAGTACCAACCACATAACAAGTTATACGCTTGATACTTGGGGGCTAATGCACCTTCAATTTTCATCTATTACTAAATCACAAAGTCCCAAGCTCAATACAGGTATTCAACTTGGCACTTGGGGGCTAATGGCTATTTGCTCAAGTTATGTTCTGATGTTAGAATCTTTATTGGAGTCCCGGTTTAACTATACTAAGTTGAACCGGCCCTTGGGGGCTACATTGATGGATTTCAAAGTATTGAGGACTATATTCAAGTCCCGGCTTGAAGAAGGTTACAAACCGGCCCTTGGGGGCTAGGAGGATTAATACAGTGGCAGTAATTAAAGAAAGAAGGAACACAAGGAAGTTACCTCAAATTTATCTCTCATCATCTTTACCATGCCAGCTTCACAGTCATGACTAGTATATAGCCGGTTCAAGTAACCAGAATGAAGATCTTGGGCACTCAGAGCAGCATATGTTTCCAGATCAACATCCCATTTGCCTTTGTTCATGGCAGAAAAATCTTCTTTCACAGTATGCTTGGCCAAAGCGACAGGATTCCCTGGTTCAAAGCGACCTACGCCGGTAATTACAATGTCATCATCCTTGGATTCACCGGTTTGCGTTGGCGTGGTCGGTTTATCGGCAGGCTTTGAAGGACTGCGGGATCTATCAATCCAGACGGAGCTGGCAGGCTGGTCAACAGGGACTGAGGTATTGATAGGCCTTTTCTCAGGAATAGCATCATCTTGCAAGGGAGGATCATTGGGAATATCCTCATAAACGAACATTTCAAGATCTGGTGCTTTATCCTGTTTAGGGGCGACATCTTCCTCGGCTGCTTTATCCATGCGGGCTTTCTTGCTCGGTTTAGGTTTAGCCCTGAAAGAGAAACAAAGAGTCAAGGAACAGCATAAGTTATAACGTGGTATACCAGAAGCATATGTTCAGTCTAGCTTACCCAAGAATCGTTTTCAGTGGTGGCAGCTGAGTGGTCGACGATTCACCAGAGGAAGAATGGGAAGTAACCTGATAATCGGAGTTGGATGGATTAAGAGGTTGACGGATGAAACCCGCTTTAGGATATAAATTAATAAAAAGGTCGGAGACCTCGGAGCGGTGTTTTCGAACCGGACTGTTTGGTAAACCGGCGGAGGTAACTACCTGGCCGCTGTGTCGGGTTGTGCGGCGAGCTTCATGTTGCTGAGTCTTCATAAGAAATTTGGGATCCAAGTAAGCAAGAGGATGAGAAAATTTAACTTTCCGGTTTTCGTGGCGAAATTTTGGCAAAGGCAAAGGATCTGAATCAGAAGAGAGAATAGTTACCTCAGCGACATCAACATTACTGGCTTCAGCGTCGTCCTGACAAGTATCATCATCAATAAGGCGTGTAAAAAGTAAGCCTAGTGAATCGAGTTCTACCTCAAGGTCCGAGTTACCCACATCATCATCAACAGCCGGATCAAATGAAGCAGTGGTTTTCCTATTTTTAGCAGGCTTCTTGATGACCTTGGTATTTAGCCCGGTTGACCGTTCTGCTTTCTCCGGTTTGTCTTGTGGAAGCTTCTTGCTCCAAAACGGATTATCACCCTGGTTAAGCAGCAATTGATGTCAGACAGAGATAGCAATAACAGGTTCAGTAAAAAGTACAATCAAAATCTTACAGCTGGCGGTTTGTTGGTAGCACAGAAAGGGAGCAGGCCGGTTTGAGCGCAGAGGTGCTCCGGTTCGTTCAACATTTTCTTCACAGCCTCTATGACTTCATCATCGGAGAGTTGGATGTTGGTGTGTTGGAGTGGGTCATCAACGCTACCAGTATACTTGCACATTAAACCGGAGCGCCGGCTGAGAGGCAGTATGCTCCATGATATCCAATAGCGTGCGAGATCTACTCATGTTAAACCGTTGGCCATGAAGGCTCGGAGCTTGGATAATTGCGGAGCGTATTTACTCCTCTCCTTGGCACTTAACCTTTGTGGGAAGGGGTGTGTATTGCTGAGCCGCTCCAAACGAAAGCCAGGCAAAGGATTTTCATCATCAGGGGAAGTATCTTTGCAGTAAAACCATGTTGCATTCCACTCCTTGGGGTGACTGTGTAGTCTGGCATGGGGATAAGTGATTTCTTTCCTTTTCTGAATTGCCATACCGCCCAATTCAGTATTGGGACCATCAGTGAATTCTGTGCGGCGGTTTAAGTGGAAGCAGTCTCTGAACAATTCAACTATGGGTTTCTCTTGAAGGTATACCTCACAGAGCACTTGGAAGTGACATAAGTTGGTAACAGAATTGGGACCAGTATCTTGCGGGCGGAGTTGAAAATTGGCTAACACATCCCGGTAAAATTTAGAGCCGGGCGGTTTGAAGCCCCGGGCTAAGTGATCCGCAAAGATCACAACCTCTCCCTCTTGAGGTGTGGGAGGACATTCATCACCAGGAACCCTCCAGTGGATAGTCTCTTTGATGTCTAAAGTGCCGATCGAGACTAAATTATCCAACTGAGTTTCTGTGACACGAGAAGGAACCCAGTTGCACTCATATACTTGTTTGGCCATGGTGTGATCTACAAGAAATAGGTGATTCCGGTTCAAGAACATGTTGGATAAAAGAAGGCGCTGGTATGAACAATGCTAAACCAGAGGCAGTATATTTAAACCGGATTTTATGAAGTGGCATCATATGGCTAAAGAGTTCTGGCGGTTCAACAAGGGGACTAATGGTATATACCGGTTTATTAACTTTTTCTATATTAAGTTAAACCGCCTGATCTAAACATTGAAAGCAATTGAGGTTGCGGATGGCTAAGTATGCAGAAACAGGTTTCACAAGGTCTTATTGCAGCAATGGATCTGAAGCAAGTTCAGAAAAACAGAAAATATTCAAAAGGTTAAAGCAGAACAGAAGTAAATCAATGGGTAGGAATGTGGATGAGATCTATAGACTTGAGCGTAAAACTACAGGCGGATGCTAAAAAGCTACCGCTGGTCAAGAGCAGGGTTTCACAGATATGTCCAGGAGTCTGGGTACGAGTATGAACAAGTGATGAACACGGCAAGAACACGAAACCCTAGAATAGATCTATGTTAAGAAGAACAGAAGGCTTACCAAAGTCGAGGAAGACGCGGAAGGCTACCGCGGTGCTCTGGTGCGTTCAGGTTGATGCAGCGGCCCAAGACGGTGCAGAGGTCAACGGCGGCGGCGGAGCTCCGATGCTGGCGATGCGAGGAAGACGAAGAGAAAGAGACGAAGGGGAGAAAAGGAAATGACCCTTCGGTCCTATTTATAAGGCAGGGGACGTGTGTCAGGCGCGCGAATCCAGGAGCCACAAGATTCGGAAGTGAAGCTGCTGCCTTGGGTATTGCAGATCTATTAATAAAAGAAGGCGTCATAAATGTTAACTTCATGATGACGTCATGCCGGTTTACAGCAACCAGAGATGATGACGACATGGCAGTTTACCAATTACCAGAAGATGTTGAAGACAAAGATTTTTGTGAAGGATTGACATGAACCAGTTCAAATCAATCTGGGGCCTAATGTTGGGGATATTACCACACGGCGTGAACCGGCCTACTTGGGCCGGGTTAGCTTCATTAGTAGTTTAAAGGTGATTAAGCAGATGAAGGCCCAAGGCCTGTAGTCGGTTTAGAACCTGTAGCCGTAAACCGGATTGATATGTAAACTTGCATTGTAAGTTAGGAATAGAGAGAGACCAACCGGGATACGAGTATGAACCGGTGTGGGACTCTGTGGACCGATGGGCGTCACCCGTGTATATAAGGGGACGACCCAGCGGCGGTTCAAAGACAGACAACAACAACTCGAGCCTAGGCGAAGCTTGTTTGCTCCCTAGCCATCGAAACCACAACAATTCCATCACAACTAGACGTAGGCTTTTACCTTCATCGAAGGGGCCGAACTAGTATAAACCCTTGTGTCTTTGTGTCCACTTTAACCCCTTCAAGTTAACCCGTAGCGATGGTTCCACGACTAAGTCCTTCCACAAGGACATCTGCCGTGACAAATCCACGACAACAGTGGTCCTAAGAAAGGCAATGGTAATGGAGGAAGCACAGTAAGAACCACTCCAACCCCGGGACACCAGCCAAGAGGGATCTGAGTCACATTACTTGTTTCAAGTGCAGGAAGACTAGACATTACGCCACTGAATGTCCTGAAGCAAAGAATGTAAATGGTAATGGAAGTTCTGTAAAGTAGGAGATTGAGGAGCAGCCCAATGCAGTTGTCGATAAGTTTTTGATTAATGCATTTACAACACTTGTTCTTTTCAATACTGGTGCATCTCTCTCATTCATATAAAGGGGATTTGTGGATAAGTATATGTTGCCAACAATAGACCTTAAGTCACATATGTTAGTAATTTCCCCAGGAGAGGAGTATATGGCTAGTAGGGGATGCTATCAGTTGCCATTAACCATAGGTAGACATGTATTCCCCACTGATAACCCACAAGTATAGGGGATCGCAACAGTTTTTGAGGGTAGAGTATTCAACCCAAATTTATTGATTCGACACAAGGGGAGCAAAAGAATATTCTCAAGCATAAGCAGTTGAGTTGTCAATTCAACCACACCTAGATAAATTAGTATCTGCAGCAAAGTATTTAGTAGAAAGTAGTATTGAAGTAACGGTAATAGTGGCAAAAGTAACAGTAGCAGTTTTTTAGTAATTGTAACAGTAGCAACGGTAAAGTAAATAAGAAAAGCACAATACGTGAAAAGCTCATAGGCATTGGATCAGTGATGGATAATTATGTCGGATGCGATTCCTCATGTAATAGTTATAACATAGGGTGACACAGAACTAGCTCCAGTTCATCAATGTAACATCGTCATGTATTCCGAATATAGTCATACGTGCTTATGGAAAAGAACTTGCAAGACATCTTTTGTCCTAACCTCCCGTGGCAGCGGGGTCCTAATGGAAACTAAGGGATATTAAGGCCTCCTTTTAGTAGAGTACCGGACCAAAGCATTAACACATAGTGAATACATGAACTCCTCAAACTACAGTCATCACCGAGAAGTATCACGATTATTGTTACTTCGGGGTTGTCGGATCATAACACATAATAGGTGACTATAGACTTGCAAGATAGGATCAAGAACTCACATATATTCATGAAAACATAATAGGTTCAGATCTGAAATCATGGCACTCAGGCCCTAGTGACAAGCATTAAGCATAGCAAAGTCATAGCAACATCAATCTCAGAACATAGTGGATACTAGGGATCAAACCCTAACAAAACTAACTTGATTAGATGGTAAATCTCATCCAACCCATCACTGTCCACCAAGCCTACGATGGAATTACTCACGCACGGAGGTGAGCATCATGAAATTGGTGATGGAGGATGGTTGATGATGACGACGGCGACGAATCCCCCTCTCCGGAGCCCCGAACGGACTCCAGATCAGCCCTCCTGAGAGAGATTAGGGCTTAGCGGTGGCTCCGTATCATAAAACATGATGCAACTTTCTCTCTGAATTTTTTTCTCCGCGAAAGCAAATATATGGAGTTGGAGTTGAGGTCGGTGGACATCTAAGGGGCCCACGAGGCAGGGGGCGCGCCCTAGGGGGGGCGCCCCCACCCTCGTGGACAGGGTGTGGGCCCCCTAACGTTAATTCTTTCTCTAGTATTTTTTATTAAATCTGAAAAGTTGCTCCATGGATTTTCAGGTCATTCCGAGAACTTTTATTTCTGCACAAAAATAACACCATGGTAGTTCTGCTGAAAACGGCGTCAGTCCGAGTTAGTTCCATTCAAATCATGCAAGTTAGAGTCCAAAACAAGGGCAAAAGTGTTTGGAAAAGTAGATACGACAGAGACGTATCAACTCCCCCTAGCTTAAACCTTTGCTTGTCCTCAAGAGATTCAGTTGACAAACAGAAGGTGATAAAGAAAAACTTTTGCAAACTCTGTTTGCTCTTGTTGTTGCAAATATGTAAAGCCAGCATTGAAGTTTTCAGCAAAGATTATGAACTAACCATATTCACAATAACACTTAGGTCTCATGTTTACTCATATCAATGGCATAATCAACTAGCACGCAATAATAATAAATCTCGGATGACAACACTTTCTCAAAACAATCATAATATGATATAACATGATGGTATCTTGCTAGCCCTTCCTGAGACCGCAAAACATAAATGCAGGGCACCTTTAAAGATCAAGGACTGGCTAAACATTGTAATTCATGGTAAAAGAGATCCAATCATAGTCATACCAAATATAAATTAATAGCAATGCATGCAAATGACAGCGGTGCTCTTCAGCGGGTGCTTTTTAATAAGAGGGTGATGACTCAACATAAAAGTAAATAGATAGGCCCTTCGCAGAGGGAAGCAGGGATTTGTAGAGGTGCGAGAGATCGATTTTGTAATAGAGATGAATAACATTTTGCGCGGTATACTTTCACTGTCAACATAACAACTATGAGATCTCGATATCTTCCATGCTAAACACATTATAGGCGGTTCCCAAACAGAATGGTAAAGTTTATACTCCCCCACCACCAACAAGCATCAATCCATGGCTTGCCCGAAATAACAAGTGCCTCCAACTAGCAACAATCATTTGGGAGTTTTGTTTAATTATTTTGATTTGATTTGAGCATGGGACTGTGCATCCCGATGACCAACCATTTTCTCGTGAATGAGGAGCGGAGTCCACTCCTCTTGAGAATAACCCACCTAGCATGGAAGATACAGACAGCCCTAGTTGATACATGAGCTGCTCGAGCATACAAAGCATAATTTCATTTGAAGGTTTGGAGTTTGGCTCATACAAATTTACATGGAACGGCGGGTAGATACCACATATAGGAAGGTATGGTGGACTCATATGGAATAACTTTGGGGTTTATGGAGTTTTGATGCACAAGTAGTATTCCTGCTTAGTACAGGTGAAGGCTAGCAAGAGACTGGGAAGCGACCAACTGAGAGAGCGACAACAGTCATGAACATGCATTAAAATTAATCAACACCGAGTGCAAGCATGAGTAGGATATAATCCACCATGAACATAAATATCGTGAAGTCTATGTTGATTTTGTGTAAACTACATGTGTGAACATGTGCCAAGTCGAGTCACTCGAATCATTCAAAGGAGGATACCGCCCAATCATACCACATCACAACCATTTTAGTAGCATGTTGGCACGCAAGGTAAACCATTATAAACTCATAGCTAATTAAGCATGGCATAAGCAACTATAATCTCTAATTGTCATTGCAAACATGTTTATTCATAATAGGCTTAATCAGGAACGATGAACTAATCATATTTACAAAACAAGAGTGGTCGAGTTTGTCGGGGAAACTGATCCACGAACACCTATGGGGCTGGCGGACCGAGCCCCTTTTGGTTCGGCGGAGGGCGGAGGTCGCACGAAGAGCAGATCGAGGCGAAGCACACGAGCAGTTTACCCAGCTTCTTAGCTCTCCGGAGAGATAATACCCCTACTGCTGCTTGTTTGATTGTATTGTGTTCTTGCTCGAGAGAGAGCTAAGTGTTTTTCTGGCTTCCGAATGATCTGAACCCCCACTACGTTGCGCATGGGCCTCCTTTTATATGCTAAAGGGGTCACCGACAGGTGGCAACGCAGAGAAGGGTACAAATGTAAAAAGCGAGGTGGTTGGTACAGTTACTTGTACAGTGTTTCCTACCTAACCCTGACGGCAGGGGACAAGGGCATTAAATGCCCGTCTGTGTAGCCCAAACAATGCAGAAAAGGACCGTCAGGGGCACCACCGCTCGCCACGATGGCGATCTTGTCAGCTTCGCATGCCACCGTGCATCGCTGGCTGCACAGCCTTCCGCCACGCGCGCCTGGAAAGGCCGCCAGAGCGACACGTTGGTAGATGTGCTGGAGCGTGGGTACAGAGTGGCCGCCTGCCGTGGCAAGCGCCTTGCCGCGGCCATTGTCTTGTCGGGTCCGGAAGCTTGTCGCTCACCGGGCCTCGAGATGCCTTGGTTGGTCTTCTCGGCAAGCTCCTCTTGCCGGGGCCTTGTTGCCTTGCCAGGACGCGTGGCGCGTCGCGGCAAGTTCCTTGGGATGCCTTGGTTGGCCTTCCCGGCAACCACCTTTTGTACAAGTCTTTCGCCGAGAGGGGCAAGGAGCTCAGCGCCGCCAAGGATTCCAATGAAGACCTGGAGTTGAAGCTGGCTACGCTGACTCAGACGCTGGACGCCGCCAAGGAGCGAGAGGTGACCTTGTCGGAGAAGATCAAGGCCGACAAGGCGCTGCTGGCGAGCATCGCCATTACCCAAAACTCATTTAGAGAGACTGTGGAGCACTGGACCGAGGGTCTGGTGAATATCACCGCAGTCATCGACGGGGAGCTGGCGCAGCTGGGGATGGAGGAGTTTGGGTATCCCCCCGATGAGCATCTCCAACCCAGCGCCAAGCTCAGCCTGCTCTTCAAGGGCGTGGCGACAGCACTCCAGCGACTCCGGGAGAGGATCCCAAAGCAGTTGGCCGACGAGTCGCGCAGGATTTGCGTGGGGGCTCTCCAGAAGGTGCTGATGAAGGTGGCCTTCCGCAACCTAGGCCTCAACCTCACCAACGTCCTCAAGTCCTTGCCGCCTGACGCCGATCTAGACGCGCTCTAGGCCCTTGTCGCACCCATTGTGGACAAGGTGAGCGAGATCAAGAGGGTTGAGGGCGATCGCGTAGACTAGGCCGCCCGTTTTCTCTTTCTCCTTGTCGCTGCTAGCCATATTACAAGATCAATCTGTTAGAGCTGCGACAAGTTATTTTGTAATATAACTCTATTTCTGTTATCAATTGCTACGTTATTTCCTTTACTAGATTCCTTCCTTTGTATGTTTTTACCCTACGCTTTTAGGGGACTTGTCGGCGCAGGCACCCGAGCCGCGAGCGCTGAGTGCGGGACGTCAGCAGCCTGCTGGCGGTGCCGCTTTTGACAAGAAACCTTGTCGCGACTAGTTGCAGCACACTTAAGTTGTTGAGCGGACTCGAAACAAAGTAAGGGCACAACTAGCTACGAGTTGGTTCCTCCGCGCACAGGTTTTCCATACAAAGCATGGTCGTTCAAGGAAGATAACTTAAAAAGTAAAACTAATTGCTCAAACTTTGGCAACTTAGCTTTTCTGTCGTTCGCTTCTCGGCAAGGCGAAACTTCCTTAAACGACGCATGGTCCACACCCTTATCTTCTCCTTCCCCCCCGACAAACTTGTGTGCGAGGGAACCTTCCTTTCCTTTGTTGAGAAAAAGATAGAAGAAAAAATAAAGGTATGGAGCCTTTCGGCTCGTTATTGCTTACCGGGGGTAGGTGCTCTACAAAGTGTCAGATAACGCATGCAAGAAAGAATATAATGCATGAAATTGACAAGATGGGCGGAGCACATGAGCTTTACTTATGCACGGGATCTGCGCCCAGCTTTGTACAAAGGATTACATGCAACATCGCAAGACTTACGAAGATGCTCAATGTTCCAGGAGTTGCTCACCAGAGTGCCATCTTCGGTCTCAAGGCGAACAGCACCAGGCCTAGTGACTCGTTTCACCCGGTAAGGGCCTTCCCACTTCGGCGTCAACTTGTTGGAATTCTTGGTGGACTGAACGCGCCGAAGAACAAGGTCGCCTTCCTCGAAGCTTCTGGCATTTAACTTTGCGGCTATGGTAGCGGCGGAAAGCTTGCTGGTATCGAGCAGCTCGTACATCAGCCTGAAGACGATCCTCCTCAAGGAGCAGCTCGTCATCTTGTTGCAGCTGCTCTTGCTCAAGCTCATCATAAGCGAGCACTCGAGGTGACCCGTATACGAGTTCCGTGGGGAGAACTGCCTCTGCTCCATAGACTAGAGCGAAAGGCGTCTGGCCAGTGGCTCGATTTGGCGTCGTCCTGATTGACCAAAGAACCACCGGCAGCTCCTCAATCCAGTTTCTTCCGCACTTGTGCAGCCTATCGAAAGTTCTGGTCTTGAGCCCGCGCAGCACTTCAGCATTTGCCCTCTCCGCTTGACCGTTGCTTCTCGGATGAGCAACAGAAGCGAAGCAGACCTTGGCGCCAAGATCTTGGACGTACTGCATGAAGGTGCGGCTCTTGAATTGCGTGCCATTGTCGGTGATGATCCTGTTAGGGATCCCGAAACGGCAAACAATTGACCTGAATAACTTGACCGCTGACTGTGTTGTCACCTTCCTCACTGCTTCCACTTCCGGCCACTTTGTGAACTTGTCGATTGCAACGTACAAGTACTCAAAGCCCCCGACAGCTCGGGGAAAGGGGCCGAGGATGTCGAGCCCCCAGACCGAAAATGGCCAGGATAAAGGGATCGTCTGGAGAGCTTGAGCTGGTTGGTGTATCTGCTTGGAATGGAACTGGCACGCTTCACACTTGGTTACTTGTTCAGTTGCATCCTGGAGGGCTGTCGACCAAAAGAAACCTTGTCGGAACGCTTTGCCGGCAAGTGCTCTTGCGCCAATGTGGTGACCACATATGCCTCCGTGTATCTCTGCCAACAGCTTTTGTCCGTCTTCCCGGCAAATACACTTCAATTTCACACTGTTGAGTCTTCTTCTGTACAGTGTGTTGTCAACGAACTGGTACATACTTGACTACCGGGCTACTTTTTCCGCTTCTTCTTGCTCTTCGGGAAGTTCTCCTGTCTAAAGGAAATGGACAATCTGCTGCGCCCATGCTGGAGCTTGTGGCTCGACAGCAAGGACTAAAGGCACATCTGCTGCTGCGGGAACATCCGCTTCTACGGCGAGAACCTGCGGTTCTGCCGAAGCTTGATGTTCCTCGGCAAGCTTGCCGGAGCAAAGCTTGTCGGGAGCGTCTGCTACGACGGAACAAACCATAAGGCTTGCCGGAGCAGACCGCTCCTCAGCACCCTTGGTGTTGATCTTGGGGACCTTCTTGGCGGCAGCTTCGGGAAGCTCTGCCAGAAAATAGTCACCAGAAACCAACTTCCTCTTCTTGCTCTGTCCAGTTGATGGCGTTACGGACGGTTGAGTCAGCTTGAGCACAAAGATCCCTGGTTCCACAGGTAACTTTAGCGCGGCGCACTTCGACAGGCCATCAGCAATGTCATTCTGAGCTCTCGGAACATGCTCCATCTATAGGCCGTCAAAGTGCTCCTCTAGCTTTCTCACTTCATCAACATATGCTTCCATCAATGGACTCTGATAGTTCTTGTTCACTTGGCGGACGACAAGCTGTGAGTCACCCCTGACAATGAGCTTCTTAATCCCAAGGTCTGCTGCGATCATGAGACCGGCAAGCAATCCTTCATACTCTGCAGTATTGTTGGTTGCTTGCTCCTTGGGAAAGTGCATCTGGACTACGTACTTGAGGTGTTCTCCGGTGGGTGCGACAAGCAGCACGCCCGCACCGGTGCCTTGTAGCGAGAAGGCACCAACAAAGTACATGAGCCACTCTCTGCTCGCCTCCTTGATGGGGATGCTCGTCTCTGGAATTTCTTCATCTTGTGTTGGCGTCCACTCTGCTATGAATTCTGCCAATGCTCTGCTTTGGATAGTTGAAGTGCTCTCAAACTTGAGGCCAAAGCTTGACAGTTCCAGCGCCCACTCGACAATCCTGCCTGTCGCTTCTGGATTTTGCAGTATCCTCTTTAGCGGAAAGCGAGTGACGACTGTGATCTCATGTGCTTGGAAGTAATGGCGCAGCTTTCTCGAAGCCATGAGGAGGCCGAAAAGCAATTTCTGCACACCAGAGTACCTTGACCTAGCCCACTGCAGAAGGGAACTGACAAAGTAAACTGGGCGCTGCACCATTCTCTTCTGCATCCTATCATGCTCCTGCGCAGATCCATCCTTGTCGGGACCGGAGCTTGGCGGCGAAGCCCCCTGCTTGTCGCTAGATGCGTCTGCCGTGGTTGCCAGCTCATCGTCTGCCTCCCTCGCCGCCACTAATGCAGCACTAACCACTTGATTGGTTGCGGCTATATACAGCAGCAACTTCTCTTGTGGCTTAGGTGCGACAAGTGTTGGAGTGGAGGACAGGTATCTCTTCAAGTCCTGCAACGCAGCCTCCGCCTCCGGAGTCCATTTCATTGGACCTGCCTTTTTCAATATTTTGAAAAATGGCAGGGCGCGCTCAGCAGATCTAGAGATAAACCTGCTGAGAGCAGCCACGCAACCAGCAAGCCTTCGTACATCCTTGACGCGCTTTGGTGCTTCAATCTGCTCAATGGCCTTGATCTTGTCGGGATTGGCTTCAATTCCCCGCTGAGACACGAAGAACCCGAGAAGTTTGCCGGAAGGGACTCCAAACACGCACTTCTCGGGGTTAAGCTTGAGGCTGATCTTGCGCAGATTTGCAAATGTCTCGTCTAAATCTTGAATCAGGGTCGCCCTGTCCTTGCTCTTGACCACTATATCATCCATGTAGGCTTCCACATTTCTGTGCATTTGTGGCTCAAAAGCGTGGTGGACTACCCTTGCAAATGTTGAACCAACATTCTTCAAACCGAAAGGCATCCGTACGAAACAATACGTGCCACACGGGGTGATGAATGCGGTCTTCTCCACATCCTCTTCTGGCATGAAGATCTGATGGTATCCTGAGTATGCATCAAGAAATGAAAGCAAATCACATCCGGCCGTGGAGTCAACAATCTGGTCGATGCGCGGCAAAGGAAATGGGTCTTTGGGACAAGCTTTATTGACATCGGTAAAGTCGATACAAAGCCTCCATTTCCCGTTAGCCTTGCGCACGACAACAGGATTGGCCAACCACGTGGGATGGAGCACTCCTATGACAAGGCATGCTGCTTCCAACTTCTTGATTTCTTCTGCGATGAATTCTTGGCGCTCCACTGCTTGTTTCCTGACTTTCTGCTTGACGGGCCGCGCATAAGGACAGACGGCAAGGTGGTGTTCAATTACTTTCCTGGGAACACCGGGGATGTCAGATGGTTGCCATGCAAACACGTCGACATTCGCCCGCAGGAAAGCAACGAGCGCGCTTTCCTATTTGGGGTCGAGAGTGGCGCTGATGGTGAAAGTACCACTAGTGCCGTCCTCCTTGGCGGACACCTTCTTCGTCTCAGGTGGAGCTGCCATTGCCTTATTACACTTGCCGGTGGAGCTCGATGGTGCGCCCTCGACGGTAGCGCAGCACTCCGAAGAGGTGCGCTTGCCGGAGTGGGCATCAGAACTCGCCAAAGATGTCGGGGAAACTGATCCACGAACACCTATGGGGCTGGCGGACCAAGCCCCTTTCGGTTCGGCGGAGGGCGGAGGTCGCACGAAGAGCAGATCGAGGCGAAGCACACGAGCAGTTTACCCAGCTTCGGAGCTCTCCGGAGAGATAATACCCCTACTGCTGCTTGTTTGATTGTATTGTGTTCTTGCTCGAGAGAGAGCTAAGTGTTTTTCTGGCTTCCGAATGATCCGAACCCCCACTACATTGCGCATGGGACTCCTTTTATATGCTAAAGGGGTCACCGACAGGTGGCAACACAGAGAAGGGTACAAATGTAAAAAGCGAGGTGGTTGGTACAGTTACTTGTACAGTGTTTCCTACCTAACCCTGACGGCAGGGGACAAGGGCATTAAATGCCCGTCTGTGTAGCCCAAACAGTGCATAAAAGGACCGTCAGGGGCGCCACCGCTCGCCACGATGGCGATCTTGTCAGCTTCGCATGCCACCGCGCACCGCTGGCTGCACAGCCTTCCGCCACGCGCGCCTGGAAAGGCCCCAAGAGCGACACGCTGGTGGATGTGCTGGAGCGTGGGTACAGAGTGGCCGCCTGCCGCGGCAAGCGCCTTGCCGCGGCCGTTGTCTTGGCGGGTCCGGAAGCTTGTCGCTCACCAGGCCTCGAGATGCCTTGGTTGGTCTTCCCGGCAAGCTCCTCTTGTCGGGGCCTTGTTGCCTTGCCGGGACGCGTGGCGCGTCGCGGCAAGTTCCTTGGGATGCCTTGGTTGGCCTTCCCGGCAAGCTCCTCTTGCCGGGGCCTTGTCTCCTGGGCTTAAATACTTTGTTCTTGAATGGCTCCAAGGGAACCACGGAGGACCTTGGCGGTCGCCCGGCAAGCCCTGCCGCGGGGCACTACAACTGCCCGTGCACAAGTTCGGGATACTAGGGTACCCCTACTCTAGTACTCCCCCAAGCTTAGGCTTTTGGCCTAAGTTGGTCTATGGCCATGGATCGCGGCTACTCTCCCCGGTGTACTGAGGAGTGTCATTGTACTGTCATTGGCTGGCAATCTCCTCATGGATCCCACTGGTAAGAGGATGGACGATAAGGGTCAAGTGGTGGTTCCAGATCGGGCTCTGGAGCTGATGTCTGGCCACAGAGCGCATAGACGGCCTCCGGCAAGACGAGGTAAGGGCCTGCAGTTAAATCAAACAAAGAGGGTGCTGGCAAGATAATAGTCTCACTGTGTTTCTTATGAAATATCAAATTATACAAAAGAATTTTATCATCATTTTTAACAATAAACTCATGTGCTACCATGCTCTTATAATCTAGAAAGGTAGGGGGCAGTAGTTTTTCCTCTTTCTCAAAATGCCTAATGGGTATCCTGAAATGTTTAGCAAGATGTGCAACATAGATACCTCCAAAGATGAGCCCCTTTGTATGGTTCAAGCTTAATCGTTTAGCAATAATAGCGCCCATACTAACAGATTTATCATAAAATAAAGGATGAAACAAAATAATAATATCAGGAACACTAAGGTTTCCATAGTTTCCGCGACCAATTAAGCATCGACTAACAAATATTTCAAAGTAGCATAAAACAGGAAAATGTATGCTAGTAATTCTGGCATCGGAAACCTTCCTCATTTCCCCTACAGTAATAGTATCATCAAATCCATCCACATCTTTAGGATGTGGTTCCTCTAAGCTGCCCTCGAAAGGTATCTTGCAAACCGTGCAAAATTCATATAGTGACATCTCGCTAGCAACATCATATAAATGAAACTCTACTGAAGGAGGTGATTTCTTAGGATGAAAGTAGAAATTTTGCACGAAAGTATTGGTGAGTAAGAGATACTGTTCGATCTGGTTGTGGAGGAAGTCGGTGAGGCCAGCATTATCAACCAACGAATAAGAATCATCATGAATCCCGGTTGCTCTCAAGAAATCATCATAAAGCCCATTCACACGGCCGTACCTCCGCCACACGAGGGAGATTATAATTGGGCTTTTCATTCTCCTTAGCTTGTTTATCCTTGGAGCCTTGGCTAGAAGATCCCCTCAAGAAAAATCTCTTCATCTTTTTCTAAAAATTTCTAAAATTTTCAGTAACTCAAAATAAAAGTGAATCAAACTCAACAAAATTGATAGCAACTACTCCCACAAGTGCCTAGAGCCTATATCAAGCATTAAAATTACTTGGGCCCATATAAATTTGACATGCAAGCTCAAGAACAGGGTCACCTAGGCAGCAAAAATTTGCAATGAATAAAGCACTAGAACAAAAACTAATTGGACCATTGGAGGAGTCACATACCAAAGAACAATTCTCCAAAGCAGTTTTGTGAATGGAGCTTTGAGCAAGGAGATCGAAAATCGCAGGAAAATGAGCTAGAACTCGTGCTTGAGTTGGATGGTGATTTTTCTGGGAGGAAGAAGAAGTGTGTGGGTGCAGGAATAAGTGGAGGGGGGCCACCGTGGGCCCATGAGGCAGGGGGGCCTGCCCTATAACGGTGGGTGCGCCCTGGACTCTCGTGGCCAGGTGCCAGCTCCCCCTGCTGCGTTCTCAGCGCCAGATATTCTCAAATATTTCAGAAAAAATCATACTAAATTTGTAGGGCATTTGGAGAACATTTATTTTCGGGGTATTTTTATTGCATGGATATTTCAGAAAACAGACAGAAAATACTATTTTTGCTTTATTTAATCTAAATAACAGAAAGTAAAAGGAGGGGTACAGAAGATTGTGCCTTCTAATTTCGTCCATCTCATAGTCATCAAAAGGAATGCACTAACAAGGTTGATCAAGTCTTGTTAACAAACTCATTCTGAATCACATGGAACCGGAGAAATTTCGAATAACATTAGGTTACCTCAACGGGGATATGCACATCCCCAGTAATAAGAATACCATACTTCTTCTTGACATTAGGAAGAGGAAATTCAAAACCTCCAATAATAATCGATGCAATTTTTCCAATAGAATTTATGCTATGAACTTGAGGTTGTTTCCTCGGAAAGTGTACTGTATGCTCATTACCATTAACATGAAAATTGACATTGCCTTTTTTGCAACCAATAACAGCCCCTGCCGTATTCAAAAAGGGTCTACCAAGGATAATCAACATACTATCGTCCTTGGGAATATCAAGAATAACAAAGTCCGTTAAGATAGTGACGTTTGCAACCACAACAGGCACATCCTCACAAATGCCGACAGGTATAGCAGTTGATTTATCAGCCATTTGCAAAGATATTTCAGTAGGTGTCAACTTATTCAATTCAAGTCTACGATATAAAGAGGGAGGCATAACACTAACACCGGCTCCAAGATCACATAAAGCAATTTTGACATAGTTTCTTTTAATGGAGCAAGGTATAGTTGGTACTCCTGGATCTCCAAGTTTCTTAGGTGTTCCACCTTTAAAAGTATAATTAGCAAGCATGGTGCAAATTTCAGCTTCCGGTATCTTTCTTTTATTTGTAATAATATCTTTCATGTATTTAGCATAAGGATTCAATTTAAGCATATTAGTTAAGCGCATACGTAAGAAGATATGTCTAATCATTTCAGCAAAGAGCTCAAAATCCTCATCATCCTTTTTCTTGGATGGCTTAGGAGGAAAAGGAATGGGTTTCTAAACCCATGGTTCTTTCTTTACCGTGCTTCCTAGCAACAAAGTCTCTCTTATTATAACGTTGATTCTTTGATTGTGGGTTATCAAGATCAACAATAGGTTCAATCTCCACATCATTATTATCGCTAGGTTGAGCATCAACATGAACATTATCCTTAACATTATCACTAGGTTCATGTTCGTCACTAGATTGTGTTTCAGCATCAGAAATAGAAATATTATTGGGATTCTCAGGTGTGTCTATAACAGGTTCACTAGAAGCATGCAAAGTCCTATCATTTTTCTTATTCTTCTTTTTAGAAGGACTAGGTTCATCTACATTATTTCTCTGAGAATCTTTCTCAATTCTCTTAGGGTGGCCTTCGGTATACAAAGGTTCTTGAATCATTTTACCCATTCTAGTAGCCATTCTAACAGCAAAGTCATGTTTAGTATTTAATTCATCGAGCAAATCACTTTGAGCTTTAAGTACTTATTCTGCTTGAGTGGTAACCATAGAAGCATATTTACTAATGAGTTTAAGTTCACCTTTAACTCTAGCCATATAATCACTCATGCGTCCAATCATGTAAGAATTACTCTTTAATTCTCTACCAACATAAGCATTGAAATTTTCTTGTCTAGCCATAAAGTCATCAAATTCATCCAAACATTGGCTAGGAAACTTAGTAGATGGGATTTCAACCTTATCATATCTATAGAGAGAATTTACCTTTACTACCTGTGTCAGGTTATCAAGACCATGTGTTTCTTCAATAGGTGGTAAATTAAGACCATGTATTTCTTCAATAGGAGGTAAATTCTTAACATCTTCAGCTTTAATACCTTTTTCTTTCATAGATTTCTTTGCCTCTTGCATTCTTCAGGACTGAGAAATAGAACACCTCTCTTCTTCGGAGTTGGATTAGAAATTGGCTTAGGTGTTGGCTCAGGAAGAGTCACATTATTTTCATTAGTCAACATATTATTCAATAGCAATCCAGCTTGATCGACTGTTCTTTCCCTGAAAACACAACCAGCACAACTATCCAAGTGGTCCTTGTAAGCATCAGTTAGTCCATTATAAAATATATCAAGTATTTCATTTTTCTTAAGAGGATAATTAGGTAAAGCATTAAGTAATCGGAGAAGACTCCCGAAGCTTGTGGGAGACTCTCTTCTTCAATTTGCACAAAATTATATATTTCCCTCAAGGCAACTTGTTTCTTATGAGAAGGGAAATATTTAGCAGAGAAGTAATAAATCATATCTTGGGCACTACGCACACAACCAGGGTCAAGAGAATTAAACCAAGTTTTAGCGTCACCCTTTAATGAGAATGGAAATATCTTAAGGATATAGTAGTAACGAGATTTCTCTTCATTAGTGAACATGGTGGCTATATCATTTAACTTAGTAAGATGTGCCACAACGGTTTCAGATTCATATCCATAAAAAGAATCAGATTCAACCAAAGTAATTATCTCAGGATCGATAGAGAATTCATAATCCTTATCAGTAACAAAGATAGGTGAAGTAGCAAAGGCAGGGTCATATTTCATTCTAGCATTCAGAGTTTTCTGTTTCAGTTTAGCTAATAACTTCTTAAGATCAGATCTATCATTGCAAGCAAGAATATCTCTAGTAGTTTCTTCATCCATAACATAACCCTCAGGAACAACAAGTAATTCATACTTAGGGGGAGAACCTTCATCATCACTATCTTCAATAATTTCATTTTCAATGATTTCATTCTCTCTAACCCTAGCACGTTGTTCATCAAGATATTCACCTAATGGCATAGTAGTATCAAGCACAGAAGTACTTTCATTATAAATATCATGCATAGTAGAAGTGGCATCATCAATAACATGCAACATATCATAATTAATAGTAGAAGTAGGTTTAGGTGTCGCAAGCTTACTTATAACAGAAGGAGAATCTAGTGCAGAGCTAGATGGCAGTTCCTTACCTCCCCTTGTAGTTGAGGGATAAATCTTAGTTCTTTCGTCTTTCAAGTTCCTCGTAGTGTTCAGCAGATATAAATCCCAAGTGACTCAAAGAATAGAGCTATGCTCCCCGGCAATAGCACCAGAAAATAGTCTTGATAACCCACAAGTATAGGGGATCACAACAGTTTTCAAGGGTAGAGAATTCAACCCAAATTTATTGATTCGACACAAGGGGAGCCAAAGAAGATTCTCAAGTATTAGCAGTTGAGTTGTCAATTCAACCACACCTGGATAACTTAGTATCTGCAGCAAAGTATTTAGTAGCAAGTAGTATGGAAGTAATTGTAATAGTGGCAAAAGTAATAGTAGCAGTTTTGTAGTAATTGTAACAGTAGCAATGGTAAAGTAAATAAGCAAAGCACAATATGTGAAAAGCTCGTAGGCATTGGATCAGTGCTGGATAATTATGTCGGATGCGATTCCTCATGTAATAGTTATAACATAGGGTGACACAGAACTAGATCCAGTTCCTTAATGTAACGTAGGCATGTATTGCGAATATAGTCATACGTGCTTATGGAAAAGAACTTGCATGATATCTTTTGTCCTACCCTCCCGTGGCAGCGGGGTCCTGATGGAAACTAAGGGATATTAAGGCCTCCTTTTAATAGAGTACCATACCAAAGCATCAACACATAGTGAATACATGAACTCCTCAAACTACGGTCATCACCGAGAAGTATCCCGCGTCACTTCAGGGTTGTCGGATCATAACACATAATAGGTGACTATAGAATTGCAAGATAGGATCAAGAACTCACATATATTCATGTAAACATAATAGGTTCAGATCTAAAATCATGGCACTCGGGCCCTAGTATAGCATTAAGCATAACAAAGTCATAGCAACATCAATCTCAGAACATAGTGGATACTAGGGATCAAACCCTAACAAAACTAACTTGATTACATGGTAAATCTCATCCAACCCAACACCGTCCAGCAAGCCTACGATGGAATTACTCATGCACGGTGGCGAGCATCATTAAATTGGTGATGGAGGATGGTTGATGATGACGACGACGATGAATCCTCCTCTCCGGAGCCCCGAACGGACTCCAGATCAGCCCTCCCGAGAGAGATTAGGGCTTGGTGGCGGCTCCATATCGTAAAACGCGATGAAACTTTCTCTCTGATTTTTTCTCCATGAAAGCAAATATATGGAGTTGGAGTTGAGGTCGGTGGACGTCCAGAGGGCCCACGAGGCAGGGGGCACGCCCACCACCCTCGTGGACAGGGTGTGGGACCCCTGACGCTAAATCTTTTGCCAATTTTTTATTAAATCTGAAAAGTTGCTCCGTGGATTTTCAGGTCATTCCGAGAACTTTTATTTCTGCACAAAATTAACACCATGGCAGTTCTGCTGAAAACAGCATCAGTCCGGGTTAGTTCCATTCAAATCATGCAAGTTAGAGTCCAAAACAAGGGCAAAAGTGTTTGGAAAAGTAGATACGACAGAGACATATCACCCACAGACCTGATTGTCCTGGAGTCACAAGGATTGGATGTGATACTAGGCATGGATTGGCTATCCAAATATGAGGTAAACATTGATTGCACCAGTAAATCAATTCTTCTCACCACCCCGGAAGTAAAGAGGATCAAGTATGCGTCTAGGCATGCGTCGAGGAGGACTCAGATGAATTCCTTATCAGGAGTTGTTCAGGAGGAAGTGCCAATGGTGAAGGATTACCCCGATGTATTTCTGGAGGAGTTACTAGGCATGCCACCAGATCGAGATATTGAGTTATTGCCAGGCACCGGACCAATATCAAAGAGACCATATCGGATGCCTGCAAATGATTTGGAGGAAATTAAGAAGCAGATTAAGGAGTTACTGGAGAAAGGTTATATTCGACCAAGTTCATCACCTTGGGGAGCCCCAGTGCTTCTAGTGGAGAAGAAGGATGGATCTTTGAGGATGGTTGTTGACTATCGTGCGCTGAATGAGGTGACGATCAAGAACAAATACCCTCTGCTGATGATCAATGATTTTTTTGACCAGCTACAAGGAGCTAAGGTTTTCTCCAAGATCGATCTTCTATCAGGTTATCACCAATTGAAGATCCAAGAACAATATATACCTAAGACTGCTTTTACCACGAGGTATGGGCTATATGAGTATACAGTTATGTCATTTGGTTTGACTAACGCCCCTGCCTATTTCATGAATATGAGGAATAAGGTGTTCATGGAGTTTTTGGACAAGTTCGTCGTGGTTTTCATAGATGATATATTGGTCTACTCGAAGAATGAAGAAGAGCATAAGGAACGTTTACGCTTGGTTATTGAGAAGCTCAAGGAACATCAGTTGTATGCCAAGTTCAGCAAATGTGAGTTTTGGTTGAAGGAAGTTGGATTTCTCGGACATGTTATATCCTGAGAAGGAATAGCAGTAGACCCAACCAAGGTTTCTTCTTTCACTAAATGGTTGGCACCCACCTCAGTGGGAGAGATCAGAAGTTTTCTTGGACTCGCAGGTTATTACCAGAGATTTATTGAGAAATTTTCTAAGATTGCAAAGCCCATGATGGAGTTATTGAGGAAGGACACCAAGTTCAAATGGACTAAGGATAGTGTGGCAAGTTTTCAGGAGTTGAAGAAATGTTTGGTTACAGCCCCAGTGCTGATTTTCCCAGACATACACAAGGATTTCCAAGTGTATTGCGACGCTTCACGTCGAGGACCTGGAGGTGTGCTTATGCAGGACGGAAGAGTTGTTTCATATGCCTCATGACAGCTTTGACCTCATGAGTTGAATTATGCTACGCATGATTTGGAGTTAGCAGCCGTAGTGCATGCGCTCATCGGTAACTGCTGTGATATATATACGGATCATAAGAGTTTGAAGTACATTTTCACGCAGAAGGAGTTGAACTCAGGCAAAGGAGATGGTTGGAGCTCATAAAGGATTATGACATGAGATTGCATTATCATCCAGGAAAGGCCAATGTCGTAGCAGATGTGTTGAGCCGCAAGAGTTATATCAACACGCTCATAACCGGAGGATTACCTAAGGAGTTAGCAGATGACCTTCGAGAGGTACGCTTGGAGATAGTGTCACGACCGGTTTTCCGCGTATTAATTCCCAAAAAATGGCCCTTGTGCTAATCAGCCCCAGGATTACTGTTAGCTGATGAGGCACCAACTTGATACAGAAATTCCAAGCAAAACACAAGATATGAAGTACAAGACCATTCTGGTCTGTGAGTACAACAAAGGGTTCCTAGTGGTTGATGGCGGAAGCGGGTTGTGAATCATCAGCGTCTATGGGACTCCATTTCCCACGGGAACAGCTGACCAGGTTAACTCCTATCTTCGCGAGGCTGCTATCACCACTGCTTAGGTTCCGGGGCTGTCATCACGGTCGCTCCTCTCCGCGCAAGAAATCTGTCCAAGATAATAGCCAGGGACAAGCCAGTGAGTACTTTGAATGTACTCGCAAACATTATGAACACGGGTATAATATAACAAAGATGTGCTGAGAATATTTTATACTCATGACGGCAGTCGCAAAAGGTAAATAAATCTCTGATGCATGTAGGCAGGTTATTTATGAAAATGCAATAACATATTAATAATAAAAGGCACCGATCGGGTGTCTGAAGCGACGCCTCGAAAGGTCAGTAAATAAAGAGGAATACCTCAGTCGGGCGTCTGAGCGACACCACATAAAGGGCTTGTAAAAGAAATGCCACAGTCGGGCGTCTCAGCAACACCACATAAAGGGCTTATAAAAGAAATGCCACAGTCGGGCGTCTCAGCGACACCACATAAAGGGCTTATAAAAGAAATGCCATAGTCGGGCGTCTGAGCGACACCACATAAAGGGCTTGTAAAAGAAATGCCACAGTCGGGCGTCTCAGCGACACCACATAAAGGGCTTACAAAAGAAATGCCACAGTCGGGCGTCTGAGCGACACCACATAAAGGGCTTATGAAATAATCACAGTGAATATCTAGGAGGTAAAACCATTACAAGGATACTCGGTATTTCAATTAATATAAAGGTGTTAGTCCACAATAAAAATAATAATCATAATTATCACAAGTCACAAGTCGTGATTCCAGTTCTGGTTTAACAGTTTCACCTCCGAAGACCGACACTTAGACCGACACTTGACCCGACCCAGACTGTAGTCCTTAACCATGGACACGGCTATTCGAATAGGTTTAATCTCTGCAGAGGGTGTACTCTTTACCATGAGTAACAGATTCCTTTATTCCATCGGGACTAATTCCGTCTACGGTCTTTTTGTTGAAAACACACCTAACTTGCACACACCAGCTTAACTCAGACGTGTCTGGAATCACCCATGACACCTGTCAAGCAAACTCTAAGTGGGGAGGCTACAACCTCGCGTAGCATGGGATCAAATTTATATTGCACGCTCTAAGGGGTGGCCTCCCCTCTCGGTCTCAACCGGAAACACCCATGCCCCCCGACCAGGTGGCCTGCCTACCAGCTACAACCGGTATCTTCCACCATGGCCTCTCTGTACGGTGTGTGCTAGAAAGAGGTTGACAACTTACTGAACCGTACTATACTTGTTGTAGAGACGAGTGGTAGTACGAAACAAGTATGGGGGTTACTGGAACAAGACTCGATCTAGGGTCGACTCAGGAGGTTTAAGTTTCCTGCATGACATGTATAACAAATATATTTCAACCAATACAATCAACACTCATTATATCTTACTATGCCATACCGGACATACCCGTCCCGACAGAGACCGGCGACAAGCTCGCGCCTACCCAAGGCAGAGGCTTTCCCGGATTCCTTTCCGGCATGCATGCAAGATACATGAGGATGATTACCATCACAAGTATACTCATTTCCAACAGCATGGAAATCACTAATATGCATCCATGCAAATGATCATATCACATGAAATAACAAGTCCTTCGAAATGAGGTGGTGTTATAAACGTGTCAACGAACACACCAAAAATATTATGCCGGGATTCAGAATGCTTGCCTTCAAGGTGTGGAGAGGTGGGGGTGCTCTCCAAAACTTTTGAAAGCTTTCTGCCTCTCTCCAAAATCCTATTTTGAAAATATTGGAATTAACACACAATTTCAAAGCAGCACAAAAAAGGTGTCTGAAAAATTTCCAAATAAATCTTAAAATAAACTAGACAGAATTTGAGAGATGTAGAAAAAAATCAATTCATTTGAAGTTATATTTTAAAAGATATAGCCAGTCAAACATTTGGTCAAAATCTGTTTTTTTTAAATTAGAAAAGGAAAAACCGTTCAAACGGGATTACGCTTTCGCACAGAGGAGACGTACTTGAGCTTTTACGCCTCCACTTATCCAGCATGGACCGCGCGGGGAGTCACAGACAGTGGGTCCAGGGGGGCCACTAGTCAGGTTTGACTAGTCCCCACTCCCTCCCCTTCTCTGCCCGAGCAGAGGCGGGACATCCGGCGATCGTCACCGGCGAACGGAGGTTCTTCGCGGGCATCCGAGTGCAGGGATGGATCCGCCACTCCTAGGCGGTCCTTCCTGTGGTCGTAGGGTCACCGGGGGTGGAGGGAGTCGCCGGCGGCGAGCTCCGCGGTGGAGGGTAGGCTTCGGTGGATTTGTGGATTCCGGCCATGGTGGTTCCTAGGCTGATAGGGAACGGAGTCTTCCTTCGCACGCTTGCGAATAAGACAGATTATTTGTCGGTCACCGGCGCGTGATCGACAGGCTAGGCTGATAGGTTGGGCACCGACTGCCAAAAGTGTCGGGGTCACTCTGTGGCTATCCTGCACGGGAAGCTTGGCTGGGGTTTTGGCTAGGGTCTGGTGGGTTGGTTTTCCTAGGTTTTTCGACCTAGCTAAGATAGGATTAGCCAATGGTCAGCCTGGCTCTGATACCAAGTTTGTCACGACCGGTTTTCCGGGTATTAATTCCTAGAAAATGGCCCTTGTGCTCATCAGCCCCAGGATTACTGTTAGCTGATGATGCACCAACTTGATACAGAAATTCCAAGCAAAACACAAGATATGAAGTACAAGACCATTCTGGTCTGTTAGTACAACAAAGGGTTCCTAGTGGTTGATGGCGGAAGCGGGTTGTGAATCATCAGCGTCTATGGGACTCCATTTCCCACGGGAACAGCTGACCAGGTTAACTCCTTTCTTCGCGAGGCTGCTATCACCACTGCTTAGGTTCCAGGGCTGTCATCACGGTCGCTCCTCTCCACGCAAGAAATCTGGCCAAGACAATAGCCAGGGACAAGCCAGTGAGTACTTTGAATGTACTCGCAAACATTATGAACACGGGTATAATATAACAAAGATGTGCTGAGAATATTTTATGCGCATGACGGCAGTCGCAAGAGGTAAATAAATCTCTGATGCATGTAGGCAGGTTATTTATGAAAATGCAATAACATATTAATAATAAAAGGCACCGATCGGGAGTCTGAAGCGACGCCTCGAAAGGTTAGTAAATAAAGAGGAATACCTCAGTCGGGCGTTTGAGCGACACCACATAAAGGGCTTGTAAAAGAAATGCCACAGTCGGCCGTCTCAGCGACACCACATAAAGGGCTTATAAAAGAAATGCCACAGTCGGGCGTCTCAGCGACACCACATAAAGGGCTTATAAAAGGGCGTTTGAGCGACACCACATAAAGGGCATGTAAAAGAAATGCCACAGTCGGGCGTCTCAGCGACACCACATAAAGGGCTTATAAAAGAAATGCCACAGTCGGGCGTCTGAGCGACACCACATAAAGGTCTTATGAAATAATCACAGTGAATATCCAGGAGGTAAAACCATTACAAGGATACTCGGTATTTCAATTAATATAAAGGTGTTAGTCCACAATAAAAATAATAATCATAATTATCACAAGTCAAAAGTCGTGATTCCAGTTCTGGTTTAACAGTTTCACCTCCGAAGACCGACACTAAGACCGACACTTGACCCGACCCAGACTGTAGTCCTTAACCATGGACACGACTATTCGAATAGGTTTAATCTCTGCAGAGGGTGTACTCTTTACCCACGAGTAACGGATTCCTTTAGTCCATCGGGACTAATTCCGTCTACGGTCTTTTTGTTGAAAACACACCTAACTTGCACACACCAGCTTAACTCACACGTGTCTGGAATCACCCACGACACCTGTCAAGCAAACTCTAAGTGCAGAGGCTACAACCTCGCGTAGCATGGGATCAAATTTATATTGCGTGCTCTAAGGGGTGGCCTCCCCTCTCGGTCTCAACCGGAAACACCCATGCCCCCGGACTAGGTGGCCTTCCTACCATCTAAAACCGGCATCTTCCACCATGTCCTGTCTGTATGGTGTGTGCTAGAAAGAGGTTGACAACTTACTGAACCGTACTCTACTTGTTGTAGAGACGAGTGGTAGTACGAAATAAGTATGGGGGTTACTGGAACAAGACTCGATCTAGGGTCGACTCAGGAGGTTTAAGTTTCCTGCATGACATGTATAACAAATATATTTCATCCAATACAATCAACACTCATTATATCTTACTACGCCATACCGGACATACCCATCCCGACGGAGACCGGCGACAAGCTCACGCCTACCCAAGGCAGAGGCTTTCCCGGATTCCTTTCCGGCATGCATGCAAGATACATGAGGATGATTACCATCACAAGTATACTCATTTCCAACAGCATGGAAATCACTAATATGCATCCATGCAAATGATCATATCACATGAAGTAACAAGTCCTTCGAAATGAGGTGGTGTTATAAACGTGTCAACGAACACACCAAAAATATTATGTCGCGGTTCAGAATGCTTGCCTTCAAGGTGTGGAGAGGTGGGGGTGCTCTCCAAAACTTTTGAAAGCTTTCTGCCTCTCTCCAAAATCCTATTTTGAAAATATTGGAATTAACACACAATTTCAAAGCAGCACAAAAAAGGTGTCTGAAAAATTTCCAAATAAATCTTAAAATAAACTAGACAGAATTTGAGAGATGTAGAAAAAAATCAATTCATTTGAAGTTATATTTTAAAAGATATATCCAGTCAAACATTTGGTCAAAATATGTTTTTTAAATTAGAAAAGGAAAAACGGTTCAAACGGGATTACGCTTTCGCGCAGAGGAGACGTACTTGAGCTTTTACGCCTCCACTTATCCAGCATGGACCGGGCGGGGAGTCACTGACAGTGGGTCCAGGGGGGCCACTTGTCAGGTTTGACTAGTCCCCACTCCCTCCCCTTCTCTGCCCGAGTAGAGGCGGGACATCCGGCGATCGTCGCCGGCGAACGGAGGTTCTTCGCGGGCATCCGAGTGCAGGGATGGATCTGCCACTCCTAGGCGGTCCTTCCCGTGGTCGTAGGGTCGCCGGGGGTGGAGGGAGTCGCCGGCGGCGAGCTCCGCGATGGAGGGAAGGCTTCGGTGGATTTGGGGATTCCGGACATGGTGGTTCCTAGCTGTGTCTGGGAGGCTAGGCAGCTCCGCGGGTTCAAGTGGAGTCGGACGGTGGCGTTTGGGAGGGCAAGGGAGGTCTTGGTGCGTTGGAACTGACCGGGACGAGGCGGCGGCCGAGCTGACCGGAGAGGTTGAAGACGACCTCCTCGCTTCGATTGACGACTAAGGGGGTACGAGAAGGACGACGTGAAGCTGCCTGGGTGCTCGGAGGAGTCCGGGGACCTCCCTTTATAGCACTTCACTACAAGAAATATGTCAACTTATGACCTTCTGTCAGTGACCTTGGAAGAATTGGTCATAGATTTATGACCATTTGAGACCAATTGGTCAAAAGCTGTTCGAGGGGCTCCAAACCCTAAACCATTGCGACCATTTTGGTCAGAAAGGTCATAATTTCCTTACATGAAATGGTCATAAAGCTAACAGCGCTAGTCCGCTGCCTTATTTCTAGTTGTTAACGACCAATATAGATGGTCATAGCCTTGTAAATTGTGGTGGGTTGCTATGACTAGGCGCCACCTCATCAGTTTTGCCTATGTGTCATGTCCATGTGGCAGTTTTTGCCCTAGGTTGTGAAGCAACCTATATTTCTGTCATTCCCAAAATTCCCAAAAAAATCTCATAAATTCTTTGGGTCATATCTTCGTCAAATATGTAAAAACCTTCCTTGCCTAGTTCAAAAATAATTCAAAAATATTCATTTTCCTATTCTATTCAGAGTAACAGTTTGTGAAGGAAGTACCACTTTGGCATGTCCAAATAGTATCCATTTTCTACAGTGCTTTCCTATGCCCAAATAACCATCCTCCACCAAATGCCAGCTCAATCCAATCATTATTTTGAGCCGAGCTTCAACATTCGTATTTATGTCCAGTGTGGTGGTTTGCAAAGCAAGTACCACCTAGGCTCCTCCTTTTGAGATGAAAATTTGTGAAAACGGTCTTCTTAGTAACTGATCATCCTCAGCCAAAACTCACGCCCATTAGCCATGTACATTTCCCGTACCGCTAATCAAACACTTGGCTGCTAATTCATCTTTGAGCATCGATTGGTCTCCTCGTGAGAATCTTATGTTGTATTTCTCTTCCTACCACCAATCTGGGGAGTGCCCAACCCACTAGACATGCCTAGGCCGCCCAGAACACATGGGAACGCCACGGTCACGCGGTGACCACGCGGCGGGCATGCGAGTTTACGCGCTCTAGAGTTGGGGCCCTCGGCCACTGCCCAAACCTCGACGTATCGCCACCAAACCATGTATTTATGATTAAATAGCTCCTTATGTAACTAGAAATGATTTTTGGAAAAAATAAATAGCAAACTATGAGGCAGCTGCAGTTCAAATTTGACCCGCTTCCACCTGAATCGGCAGAAATTTGTCTTTTTCACGAGAGGTGGATCAAAAATTTTTACACCAGACCATTTTGTCAATTGTGCATTAAATATGGCCTAGTATTTTATAAAAATGATTTGGTCCAATTTTGCAACAATTTTTTGGTAGTTCCTTCACAAAAAAACCTCCTTTCGGGCACTCGAAAAATGGAAAATGGTTTTTTCATCCAACGAAAATGAAAACTTCCTTAGGCAACCTTGTTTGCTATTCCAATATGCACCCTTGTGCACAATATGAGATCATTTGAACAAACTATGCAGTGAATGTGGCCATAAGATTGATCATTTGGCTTGAAAGCCATGAATCTTCACACTTGATAGCTCATTTCTGAGAACACTTTTTTAAAATAAATACCGTATTACAAGTTTATTATTTTTCCTGGAAACTTAGTCACATATAATGACACAATGCGAAGGTTTTCCAATTTTTTGATTTTTTTGAATTATTTATGCCCGTTTCAAAATGCAGTCAAAACGGCGGGCTTGACCGTTCCTAGCTAGTGGTTGAATCTTGGAAAACTTTTGGTGTTTCTCTGATTAAATAGATACTTATGTACCTAGAAATTATTTTTAAAAAAAATAAATAGCAAACTATGAGGCAGCTGCAGTTCAAATTTGACCCGCTTCCAGCTGAATCGGCGGAAATTTGTCTTTTTCACGAGAGGTGGATCAAAAAAATTTACACCAGACCATTATGTCAATTGTGCATTAAATATGGCCTAGTATTTTATAAAAATGATTCGGTCCAATTTTGCAACAATTATTTGGTAGTTCCTTCACAAAAAAAACCTCCTTTCGGGCACTCGAAAAATGGAAAATGGTTTTTTCGTCCAACGAAAATCAAAACTGCCTTAGGCAACATTGTTTGCCATTCCAATATGCACCCTTGTGCACAATATGAGATCATTTGAACAAAATATGCCATGAATGTGGCCATAAGATTGATCATTTGGCTTGAAAGCCATTGATCTCCACACTTGATAGCTCATTTGTGAGAACACTTTTTTAAAATAATTACCGTATTACAAGTTTATTATTGTTCCTGGAAACTTAGCCACATATGATGACACAATGCGGAGTTTTCCCAATTTTTTTAATTTTTTTCAATTTTTTATGCCCGTTTCAAAATGCGGTCAAAACAGCGGGCTTGACCGTTCCTAGCTAGTGGTTGAATCTTGGAAAATTTTTGGTGTTTCTCTGATTAAATAGATACTTATGTACCTAGAAATGATTTTTAAAAAAAATAAATAGCAAACTATGAGGCAGCTGCAGTTCAAATTTGACCCGCTTCCAGCTGAATCGGCGGAAATTTGTCTTTTTCACGAGAGGTGGATCAAAAAAATTTACACCAGACCATTTTGTCAATTGTGCATTAAATATGGCCTAGTATTTTATAAAAATGATTCGGTCCAATTTTGCAACAATTATTTGGTAGTTCCTTCACAAAAAAACCTCCTTTCGGGCACCCGAAAAATGGAAAATGGTTTTTTCGTCCAACGAAAATGAAAACTGCCTTAGGCAACATTGTTTGCCATTCCAATATGCACCCTTGTGCACAATATGAGATCATTTGAACAAACTATGCCATGAATGTGGCCATAAGATTGATCATTTGGCTTGAAAGCCATTGATCTCCACACTTGATAGCTCATTTCTGAGAACACTTTTTAAAAATAATTACCGTATTACAAGTTTATTATTTTTCCTGGAAACTTAGCCACATATGATGACACAATGCGAAGTTTTCCCAATTTTTTATTTTTTTTTCAATTTTTTATGCCCGTTTCAAAATGCGGTCAAAACGACGGGCTTGGCCGTTCCTAGCTAGTGGTTGAATCTTGGACAACTTCTGGTGTTTCTCTGATTAAATAGATACTTATGTACCTAGAAATGATTTTTTGTAAAAAATAAATAGCAAACTCTGAGGTAGCTGCAGTTCAAATTTGACCCGCTTCTAGCTGAATCGGCGGAAATTTGTCTTTTTCACGAGAGGTGGATCAAAACTTTTTACACCCAACCATTTTGTCAATTGTGCATTAAATATGGCCTAGTATTTTATAAAAATGATTTGGTCCAATTTTGCAACAAATATATGGTAGGTCCTTCACAAAAAAACTCATTTCGGGCACTCGGAAAATGGAAATGGAATTTTCTGTGCATAGAAAATGAAAACTCCCTTTGTCAATGTTGTTTGCCAATCTAAGATGTAAAATTGTGCAAAATATGACATCATTTAAACAACTATTTTATATGTCTTTCACCAAAAAACTCATTTTGAGCATTGAAAAATGGAATGAAAAATTTGTATGTAATCAATCATGACCAATTTATATGGTCAAAAGATCTTCAAATTATTTGGTGCGCTCTGATTGGTCCATAGGTATATCACGTGGATCATGCGTCAACCACCGTTGGATGCTTCTGGATCCAACGGCAGCCCTCGCCCCCTTACCCTCTCACCCAAACCCTAACTTCTGGATCCCCACCTCTCCCCCGATCCACTCTCCCCTCTCGTCCCACAGCCGCCACCCCCCAACCCTCTCGCTCCTTCTCAATCTCTCGATCCCCAACCACCCAGCCGCTGCCGCCACCATCCTCCTTCCTCTCCCCCAACCCCGGCCGCC
>NC_041383.1:282678008-282695979 GCF_002162155.2 Triticum dicoccoides | reverse complement strand
GGCCAGATCCACCCCCTCCTCTGCTCCGTTCCCTCGACGGCCGGTGGTCATCCCCCATTAGGCCACCCGCAGCAGCTCACCCGCCCCTCCTCCTCCTCCCCGACGCCGATGCGCTCGTTCCCCGCCTTCCCCCGCCTGAACCGCCTCCTCGATCCTCCCCGCCGATCCTTCGCTTCCCCGTGGCCCTAGGCCAGCATCGACAGCGCTCCCTCCCAGATACAGCAGCGCCGTCGTCGAGGTCAAGGGCTTCTTTGACCCGGTCCTTGACGGAGGGCAGGCTCGAGCATCGGGAGATGACCTACGCGTGCTTCTACGCGGCCCAGATCGAGCAAGGCAGTGGTACGCATCCCTGCTCCTCCCCTTCTCTTCTCCTGCATCTCGCCCCCTCCCCCTCCCTAAATCTGATGCATGCGCCCATTTTCTTGCATGTTCGTGAAGAGACCCGATCTGGTTTTGTGAAGGAAGGGGCCGGCCATGGAGAAGATCCCGCGGGCATCAGATCATCCATGGCGGCCTAGGAGGAGCACCACCGGTTCTGTTTCGTCACTTGCTCCACCAGTTCAGGTGAGTCCCTCCACTTCTCCTCATTTGGATAATCCCAAATCTCCGCTCTCTTACTCACCTCGTCCGTTCTCCCTCCCAGATCCGTCGTCACTCGCGCACCAGGATGTCGGGTTGACTACTATCGACGCCAACGGCCGCCGCCGGCCTCGTCATCGACGACCACACCAACTGGCGTTGCCTCTCCCATTCCATGCCTGTTTAGTAGCTCTGCATGGTCATGTTTACAGTTGCATGCATATGTTAACTGGTATTAGATAAATTTTAAGAGACAATGTCATTTGGTACTCAAGGTTGCCTAAAATTACTCTGCCATTGTTAACTGAATGAACAGAAACAATACTACATGAGTTCCACTAGTTACTTTATATGAAGCAACAGTTATCTTGCAGCCATCTAATATGTAATTCTAATAATATTTCATATCCTGATTTTTAAGTTGTATATGTCATTCATGCATGAATTCCTTTCTTATGTACCAGCTCCCTAATCATGTTTTTTGTTTTTCGGGTTGCTATCTTGGGATAGAATCCCTTCTCCTCTCTCATTGTGATTCCTGCCTTTGGTTTGATTTGTTTTGTTTTTTGTGCAGGTTGCTTAGATCTGATTTGGACGAGTTGTTGCTGCTCCCGCAGGTAGATAACAAGGCCTCATGGCTGCTCCCTACTCCTCCAACCACATGACTTGGTGTGGTGAGCTCATGTCATCTCATCTCATCTCATCTCACGTGCACAACAAACTTTGGATTGTTCTGGACATGTCTTGGTTCATTATTTGAAAATTTGATTGCTATGGTGTTGTTTGAGGCTGGCTTGAGCAGAGGAAAAGCTGTTCCTTTTTTGATGATCATGGTGATACTGCTGTCATGTTGCTACTTGTAGTGAGTAGTATACACATGGACCTGATAAAATGGTCCTTGATATGATGGAATTAGTAGCATTTGTGTGGGTTTACACTGTTGTGCCTAAACTACTATGGTTGCCAAGCCAGCATCCATTGCATCAATCCTCATGAATTAGTGGACAATGTACAGATAAACTCTATGGAACAATAATGACAGTGATCCAGCACAATAGTTTACTTAATTCCTTTACTGATGTTTAAACTGATAATTATGATGCATTGGTCCATATGGCCTTGTTTTTTAATGCATATATATGATTTAGTTGACAGGCCTTGATCTCAACCTCTGAAGTTTAACAAACTGGTCTATATTACTGAGGATGTATAATGTAGAAGTATAGAAACCATAAATTCAAGCTTCTGCTGTAGCATGCTCAATATATACTGTTAGAGAACAGTGTGTTCTACAAAAGGTTGAAACAGCATGGTCTCGGTCAGTTGTAGGAAGTAGAAACACTAAGGCTGACATCTTTTGCACCTCACTGTTTTATTTGTTTTTTCTAATTTAATTTTGTGGATAGTAAATTTGCAATTGTAAGCCCTTTGTAAAAAATGCATTTTACGTTTCCATGCCCTGTAGTGATGAAGCATGTGTCTCTGATATTCTGCATGACTGAAAGGCTGATATCTTGTATAAATTTGGCTTTTGCAGGTAATCCTTTTCCCTGCCACGTTCAGCGACATCACTCTGATGCCCATGAAGGGTGATAGGAACCATCTTCCTGCCGCCATGAAGGGCCACTTGAAGCTGTCAAAAGACACCTGTAGAGTTTGTTATACTGTGATCGCATTTGTATGTGTTGATGTAACAGATTGTTGCTTCTTGTTGATGTAACAGATTGTTGCTTCTTGTTGATGTAACAGATTGATCACATTTGTATATTAGAATCGGCTTGTTACACCTGTTTTTTGTCTATTTTGTTTTAAATACTGGTTGTTTAATTATTGGCATATTGAAATATGAGGAACATGGGCATGACAACAAAGTTCCACAAATTGGGACCTGCTTATCAGAACCTGACAATTGGGACCCATTTGAAAATGGAAAAAAAGGGCCACAACCCAGAAATAAAAAGGCTGAATTATAGGGCCTGGCCCGTGTAGCTTACCCAAATTGCAAGAAAAAAACAATAAATGGGCTGAATTAATGGGCTCGGCCCATGTAGAAAATCAAATTGGACCGGGCTGAATCTTGTGCCACGTCAGATTGCCACGCTGGATGCCTACGTGGCCTGGGGAGGTTGCTAGTGACCAAAACGCCACAGTAGACGTCTTTTGGTCATAAACGTTTGCGACCATTCCAGAAGAAAGGTCTCTATAGTCAGTTTACGACGCCCAGCTTTTGACCTTATGTTTTTGGTCACAAAAAGGTCATAAATGGAAATTTGTGACCTTTCAGTGACCAATAGTGGTGGTCATAAGTTGACATATTTCTTGTAGTGCTTCCAAGTCGGTTCGCGGCAGCCGTGGATAAGCTCGCCGGCGAACCGCCCTACTATACTGCAGGGCGACATGGCGGTGGCTGGCCGGCTCCAGGAGCTACCGACGAACACTCCACTGTCGAAGGAGGCGAGCTGGCACGCTGTGGTGGTTTGGACGGTGCTGCCCATGGCGGTGGCGGATGCGGCCGCAGGCGTGCCGCCAAGAAGCTTGCTGCCAACGCTGCAGGGGGCGAGGAGGCGGTCGGGGCTCTTAGCGCGACGTGGCGAGTGGGAAAGGATCAGGATGAGCTCGGGGAAGCTTATCCAAGGGCGCACTGGCTCAGGCGCGAGCACGTGCAAAACGCGTGCTCTGCTCGCGCTCCGGGCGTGCACGACGATTGCTCGACGAAATGCCAGCATGGCCAAAACTGCTAGAGAGCTAATGCAAATCAATAGGCCTGGGCTAGAGATCGTGAGCAGGCTACATGACAACTTGGTTTGGACAGATGGGAAAGTTCACAACACAAACTTACAATCATGCCAAATCTGTTCATGCCCACATGGTGTTTGACAAAATGCCAGAGGCATCTAGGCAGGTCTTGGAGTGGTCAAAAATTCTAGATGGTGGTCTCATTAGGTGAATAAAAGGGTGGTGAGGTTAGTTGGCAAAATACAGAAACTTGTTAGTGCAAGTTTTGCAAAAACTCAATTCTGGACAGGAGACAAATGGCATCACTTCATGAACCAAAAATGATCCAATGGGTGCATGCTCCTGGATGTAGGGGTTTCGTATGGAGGACTACAAGTAGGTAAAAGAATCATGGATAAAGGAGCAACTTAAAATATAGTTGCTGTACAAATCATCAAGTTGAACCAGAGTGGAAAAGAGGTTGATTCACTCAAAATTTTCAAGGGACAACACTTGGTTTTGCAAAAACTTAATTAACATACTCATATTGACATCCCAAAATTTTGGTGGAAGTTTTAAAGGAATATTTAAATAGGTTGTAGTGTAAAAGTGCCCACTGGACCAGATTTGAAAATTTGGGATAGAGCTCAAAATATTAAATGAAAGAAATATCTCTTTGCATAAAAGTGATTTAGAAACATCACATGACATCTCCAAAATTTGGTGGGATTTTTAAACGATTTTATCAAATGGTTGTAGTTCAAAAAGGACCACAAACCATGGAAAACCCATTTTTAAAGGAATAAAGATCAGGGAAATAATTTTATAATTAATCCCTCTGATAAAAGAAAAGTTTTATTTGAGAGGGTAAGAGAGTCCAATAAAATTGAGAAGTATTTCACTTGAGCTAAAAACTCCATGATGATAAGAAAGGAAATATTTCAAAAATCAAAAGTGAGTCCAGAAAATAAGAGTTTTAATTTCCTGGCAAAATTTTAATCAACAAAACAAGGTTAAAATTTTGGAGTGTCACAGATAGTTCCGAGAGGTTATATTGTAGCATTGGAAATTCAGTCCACTTTGTTGGGTAAGATCAGAGAAGCCTAGAAGACGGACAAAGAGACTGCCAAGATAAAGGAAAGGATGAGTAAAGGAAAGGTTAAAGGATTTCATGAGGATGAGCATGGCACTTTATGGTTTGAGGATCGTATTTATGTGCCTAATGACCCTGAGATCAGGAAGTTAATTCTTCAGGAGGCTCAGGATTCGTCTTACTCGATTCACACAGGCAACACCAAGATGTATCTGGATTTGAAGGAAAGTTTCTGGTGGACAGGAATGAATAAGGATATTGCCGAGTATGTAGTAGTATGTGATGTATGTCAGAGAGTTAAGGCAGAACATCATAAACCAGCAGGGTTATTATAGCCTTTGCCGATACCCGAATGGAAGTGGGATAAACTTGGCATGGGTTTTATCACTGGATTACCTAGGACCCGTTAAGGCTATGACTCTATTTGGGTTGTAGTTGATCGGTTGACAAAAGTAGCCCATTTCATCCCTGTGAAGACAACTTATACGAGTGCAAAGCTGGCAAAGATATACATGACCAGGATCGTATGTCTACATGGAGTGCCGAGGGCCATTGTATCAGATAGAGGAACACAGTTTACTTCAAAGTTTTGGATCAGTTGCATGAAACTTTGGGTACCAAGCTAGAGTTCAGTACAGCCTTTCATCCACAGACAAATGGACAGATCGAGAGAGCCAATCAGATTCTGGAGGACATGTTGAGAGCTTGTGCACTAGATTATGGATCTAGATGGGTTGACAATTTGCCCTATGCAGATTTTTCCTATAACAACAATTATCAAGCCAGTTTGAAGATGGCCCCTTTCGAAGATTTGTACGAAAGGAGGTGCAGGACACCACTCTCATGGGATGAAGTTGGAGATCGACAGTTGTTCGGACCACACTTAATCAGAGATTCTGAGGAGAAGGTTAAGTTGATTCGAGACAGACTCTAGGTAGTCCAGTCCAGGCAGAAGAGTTATGCGGATACTAAACGCAAGGAGGTAGCCTACAAAGTCGGAGACAGAGCATATCTTCGTGTGTCCCCACTTCGAGGAGTTATGCATTTTGGAGTCAAGGAAAATCTAGCACCACGTTTTGTGGGACCATACAGAGCTTTGGACCGCATGGGAGAAGTTACTTACAATTTGGAATTAACCGAAGGATTGTCAGGAGTTCATGATGTGTTTCACGTTTCCCAGTTGAAGAAGTGCCACGAAGAGATGGCCGACATTCCTCTGAGAGATACAGTGCCATTGGAAGTAATTCAGCTGGATAGTGATCTGACCTATGAAGAGAAGCTAGTCAAGATTCTCGAGTTTTCCAGTCGAGTTACTCGCAGCAAGGCTATGTTTTGCAAAGTTTAGTGGAGCCACCATACCGAGGAGGAAGCCACCTGGGACCGAGAAGAAAACCTCTACAAGGACCACCCACACCTTTTTGCTGACCAACCCGAATCTCGAGAGCGAGATTCATCTTAAGGGGGGTAGGTTTGTCACATACCAATTTTCAATTTGGATGTTATACATAGATCATTCATATGCATGTCATATTTTATTGCATTTGGTTGTGATCCAAGAAATCTTAAGCAACTCAAGGACCCAAGGAGAGAGTTGGATGTTTCATTTAATTTTCATTTTTGAATTTATATTAAAATTTGTAAATTGGATCTTCAAACACAGAGGAGAAATATTGAATTTATATTAAAATTTGTAAATTTATATTAAAATTTTTGAATTTCAATAATTTATTTTCAATTATTTCTAACAATAAAAATAAATGAGAGAAGATAAAATGACTTCTTCAAACACAGAGGAGAAATATTGGAAAAGAAATTTTGAAGTCAAATTATTTTATTGGAATTTTATTTGCAATTTTCTTTGAATTAGAGACAAATATGCATTTTTAAAAATTGCATTTAGTCCAGAAAAATGTTCACTTTGTCCCAAATATTAGGTAGGGATGGTGAAAATTATTTCTAGAATTTTAGAACATTTATTTTTTATTTATTAGGATTTTTTTTCATCGCGCCACTGTTTTAAAAAGTTACTGGGCCGGCCCAGTTTCACCCTCGCGCCCGACCGACTTGGGAGGAGTCCCGAACAATGCCGCACCCCGCCGTCGGTGGAGTCCAAGCCGGAATCCTCATCACCACCGCACGTGTTGCCTCCTGCCCAAGTCGGAGCCCCCGCGTTCTTTACATGCCGCCCGACCCCGCCGCCATCTCCTTCCTACCAGCCGCCGCCGCTCCGAGCCACTAGCCACGACACACCGCTGTTTGAGTGCCGCCACCGCCGCAAGCCGCAGCTGCCGCCACCTCGCCTTGTTGCCGAAGCCGTTGCCGCCGCCGCCCGTCGCCTCGCCCCGCCGGATCCCGCTGCCGCCGGTCAAGTCTGGTTAGCCGGTAAAAACCGCCCCAGTTTGCCGGTTTGTTTTCATTTTTTATTATTATTAGATCGGTTTTTATTTTAGTTCGTTAGTTGACGAACATTCACCTGGTAGTTTTTGTTAACGAATGCATTCGTTCGTTAGGGTGTATTAGCGAACATTCATTTTGTAGTTTTTTCTTTTGAGTTTAATTTTCGCCCAGGGACCTATCCACGAATAGTTTTATTGCAATTTAACCCCTAATCTTCAAACTAGCGTAACTTTTTGCTCGTTTATCCAAATTAGATGAAACCAATGCCTATATCTTCATAAGGATCCCCTCTTTCCAGTAAACCAACATGAACATGATTATGACAACTTAATGTTTTCTTTTAGTATAGATTAAGTATTCGATCTTGTTTCGTTCGTATCTTGAGTTTCGTAGCTCCGTTTGAGTTGTTTCTTTTTACAAATCGTAGCTAATCACAAGTACCGACTGTTAAGATCTAATCCACATGAAAATAACGTTGTTACGTTTTTTCTGTTTAGTTTAGTGGTTTTCTTGTTTCGAGTTTTATTTGGATCTTTTCTTGATTTCTCTTTGTTTCGTTTGTGCTATTTCTTATATATGCTGCTCTTTGTCTATGCTAGATTATCCGGAGTGTGAAGCTTGTTACTACGAATCCCTAGAGTTTGTAGATCCTCTGCAAGGCAAGTTACATTTTGATCATACTGTTCTATACCCAGTTTTTACTATGCATTAGTTTTGCCCCTCAAATATTTGCATGAGTAGGATTGGGAACATGTGGTTTGGTGCTAGGACTTGAGGTAGGAAGATAATACCTTTGATCACCTAGGGAATATATGTTATGCTCAATTATTGCTTAGCCATGCTCGTAGACGGGGATTGGATCGTGATACACATGGAAGTTGTGAGAGTTGTTAATTTTGGATAACATTAAGGTGGCAACTTTAATACACATCTAGGTGGATTGGTTGGGGCACCTGGAGAATCCAGTGCTAGCCCGTTTGGGAAATCTCGGAGTACCTGTGTGATTTTTCCTCGGTTCGCCACCCAGGCTCAAAGGGATCATATGATATTTCATGCCTAGAAACTTCCGTGTGCAGCCACAATCCATTATGGTCTCTGGCATAGTTGAGTAAGTTGCGTGAGCTCTCCAAGAGGTAGACTAGCAGATGTAGGGGAAAGTAGGTGTACCGGTCTGCCCGGAGTAGAGAGTTAATGCTTGAGAAAGACTATGTCTCGATCTTTCGATCATGGATGCGGTTGAGTGTTGTGGGGAAAAGTGCGCAACCTCTGCAAAGTGTATAAACTAATCATGGTTAGCCGTGTCCCTGGTTATGGATATCTTGAGTATCTGGAATTGGATATTATTGTTGATCTCATCACTCTTAAATTAATTGAATTGGTTTTAATGTTGATACTTGTTTACTTGGTATTTGAGTTGGAGGAACCGTCTCAAATATTGGTACAATTTGGGTGTAGTAAATAAATTTATTCCTTTGTTGTAGGGAAAAACTAGCTTTATGCAAAATCTTAAAGTTATAGCCTCCACCAGCCAAATATTGCATGTAGATGTAGTTCTTCCATTCATTTGCTTTACAGTGTAACTCTGCCAGCACATTAAATGTGCTGACCTACATGGCTGCAACGTCTCATGTTGCAGACTTCTCAAACGACGAATAAGGTGCGATAGGTCGTTGTCATGCACTCGGCTATGCCGTTGGAGTTGATGGGCTCATTTACCTTCGAAGCTTCCGCACTTATTTATTTCAGATGGCCTTCAGCCATATTATTTGTGTAATCATACTCTGTATGAGGATCTCAATGTAATAAGTGTGTGATTGAACTCTGTTATATTTCCTGGAGTACTGTGTGTGTAAGCATTACCGATCCAGGGATGACACTTAATCATAGAGACTTAGGTCCATTGGGATCGTGGTCGTTACAAAACAACACCATGGTAGTTCTGTTGAAAACAGCGTCAGTCCGGGTTAGTTTCATTCAAATCATGCAAATTAGAGTCCAAAACAAGAGGAAAAGCTTTAGGAAAAGTAGATATGGCGGAGACGTGTCACCGACGGCTTCAGGAAGCTCCCGGCAGGTGCTGATGTTACTACTGCGGAAGAGAAGGCTTCCCCTACGTCAAAAAGGTGCCTCCATTCCCAGGGCTCCATAAGGTGGCCAAGCACACCATTGAACCATTCATGTCGCTGTGATGCCCTATAACAAAAGATTATGTATGTCCATTGTTTAGACACCGTACTTCTTTGATTTGTGCTGAACTGGTGTTTAATTAATTCTGAATGCATGCTATCCCCCTTGTGTTTTATCGATGGATTTTCTTATGGTTAATTACTTTTTACGTGTTTTGGTTGCCTGCCAGCAACATGCCGCCGTGATTGCCGTGAGGAATGGATCCTTAGCATCAGTTGGCGCGGACATGTCCCGACAAGTTTTTCCCTTACGAGTCTTTGATGCAGTCACCCGCTCCATGAGCAGGCTCGGAATAGAGCAGAGGCATAGACGATCCGTCAAGGTGCCATCACACGAAAAAAAATCTTCATATGAAACCCCTTGGTATCTGAGGGTTAAGCAAATGCAGACTCTGGATCTATAAAGAAGCAATAATCATGTGGACTTAGCTTTCATCGTGCTTCCTTCCCCCCTCCAGCAGCAGCCACTCATCACGTCAGCATGCCTTGGGAGGATGGCATCTTGCGTGTTACTTTCCTGCTCCCGGCTAGTGCCGGAAGGAATCATATATATCATGTGAGCAAGAGAATGCGATGCAAGGCAGGACCTGTTTCTCTCTCGTCCTCTTTACACTTTCAACAATTTTATGGCCACTAGAAAAAAGTCACGCTAGCACGGACGACCTTACCAGAGCATACTTGTTGGGGCGTCAACCAATGGATTCACACCGGCTCTACTCAAGATTTCCCTTAGCAGGGCAAATAATAGACCGAGTTTCGCACGGGCTCAATCATTGACAAGTGAAAGTGGCGGAGTGAGGAACCATGTACCTTATCATCTTGCCCCTTCTTCCGCATGGTGCTCGCATGGTGACCATGCTGCCTGAACCGTTCGGGGATGTAATGTTGCCGTCATTCCTTGCTCCCGCCGTCGCTGCATCCACGGCGGAGAATGATGATCGGAACTGGAAAGGGCAGGCGAAGGAACAGGCTCGCTTCCTTCTCGATCCACTGCACCGTGTGCTTTCTTGGCATCGTGGATGATGAAGCCATTGCTAAAGAAGATGATGATGAAGATGGCACACTGCTCACACCGTCATGTTCTCCCAAGCGCTTCCCCCAGCCTGGTGCGACAAAGATGTCGTGGTCACATAAGGGTCCATCGGCCCCTTGTGGTTCGGCAAGGGGGAAGAGCACACTGTACAAAGAGCAGAGAGCAGAGAGCAACACGACGGTGATGACACGAGTAGGTTTTACCCAAGTTCGGGCCGCAGCGAGGCGTAAAACCCTACTCCTGCTTTGGTGGATTGATGAAAGGACCGGTGGAGAGGCAGCGCTCTAGCCCGGCAAGGTCGCCTTGGTACAAGAGTAGGTACGCACGCATGAGCGTACAGGGGTCCGAATCCTTTCTAAAGTAGCCACGACCCTCCTTTTAAAGGTCAAGGGGTTACCACAATGGCAAAAAAGTCATTACCTACTGATTGGATAGGAAACAGTGCTATCGTATCTAACTCGACAGACAAGGAAAAGGCGCATTAAATGCACCGCTTAGTGTCACATCGTGGGTGTAGCCCGACAAGCCTTGCCATGCCACTCAGCCACCTTCTTGCATGTCTGCGTGACACGTCTCTTGGATGGGTGTCATTTAGGGTGCTCTTCCTCAAAAATGGCTGCCACGTGCCAAATAACAACCACTTAACCACTTGGGGGCTCGACACCGCACTGATAGGTGACTGCGTTGTTGTGAGGTGGAGCGGTGGAGCCTTGGCGGGGTAATCCTCCCTTGGTGTCCCCAGCAAGCCTCTCAAATCAAATTGACCTCTCTCATTGTTGAGCAAAGTACTGATGGACCAAGCAGGACCACAGATGGAAAACATCGATATAGCTGATAACCACGTGAGTGGGTGCTAGAGGACAACCGCAATCGCTTTGCATGTGGCCAAAAATATGTATGGAGTGGTGTGTGTGGTTGTGATGTTTGAATACCAAAAATGCACAACTTTGATGTGGCACATGCCTCGAAAACTGTAAAGTCCCCACAGAGAGCGAGGTTAATGAAGCGTACTACATATGGTGGTCCCCTTCCCCCTCTTCAACGCATACTATTTGCTCCTACCATAATACAAACCAAAAAGAATCCTCCTTGCTGGTGAAATTAATTAACCTCTTCCGATGTTGGTTAAAGTGATGCATGCATGGACGATGACCTCGCGGGCCCACAGATGGAAGCATCACACGTCAGTGTCCTAGGATAACCACCGTCTACATGCATGTGGCCCAAAGAGGTGTTGTGTGATGTTTGAATAGCCAATGCAGAACTTGTATGTGGCACATGCCTTGGAAACCAAAAGTTCCAACACTGAGTGAGGTGTGTTCACATACACATATGTACTATATATGCTGGTCCCCTCCCACCTCTTCGACCCATACTATATACTCCCATCGTAACACAAACAAAAAAGAATCAACCTTGGTGGTCAAATTAACCTCTCTGCTGGATGTTGGTCGAAGTGATGGATGATGACCTCGCGGACCCATAAAAAGCGTCACATGCGAGTGAGTGTCGCGTAGGACAACCACCGACTGCATGTAGCCCAAACATGTATGTATGAAAGGGTTGTGTAATGTTTTAAATAATGAATTCACGACTTTGATATGGGACCTGCCTCACAAAATGGCCAACCCACACGGTGGCTCCTGACTCATAGTGTACTGCCAGCCCCCCTAACCCAGACGCGCACACACACACCATGCATCACCCACAATTATGATGCATGTTAAATTGTCTCGCGGTGAACATATGTTACCAAAGGAGGAATGTTTTAATTCAAAAAAATAGATATCAGTAAGACATTTTAGTAGATTGATTGATTTTCTAGGGGTATAATGCGAAAAAATCACATTTGATCTATATGCACACGTGATAGTGCACCTAAATGGATTGGAAAAACACATGTGTCTCATTGGGTGCATGTTTACACCCCGTGCAAGAAATAACAAACATTGAGAATCTTGATTTTTAAAATCTAGTACATCCAAAACTTATTTGAAATTGATGAAACTTCTCTTGTTGACATATGGGCACCAGTACACTATGGTATTGTATTTTTTGTCAAACTTGAGACAAGTTTTGATGTAATATTTATCTTCTTACAAAGGGAGATTATTAATAATTGGGAACCAATATCGCAGACAGATTATTTATTCCGACCGTGGGCGTTAGACCAACAATGGATATGTGCCATGCTTCGGTTAAGCAATAAAGCGGCATCATTAATCATGAAAATAGAAAAACAATATACGTGCCACCTGTCGGTGTCAAAACCGGCGGATCTCGGGTAGGGGGTCCCGATCTGTGCTTCTAAGCTGATGGTAACAGGAAGCAAGGGACACAATGTTTACCCAGGTTCGGGCCCTCTCGATGGAGGTAAAACCCTACTTCCTGCTTGATTAATATTGAAGATATGAGTAGTACAAGAGTGGATCTACCACGAGATCGTAGAGGCTAAACCCTAAGAGCTAGCCTATGATGGTATGATTGTAATTGTGATCGTCCTTCTAAGGACCAACCTCTCCGGTTTATATAGACACCGGAGAGGGCTAGGGTTTACATGGAGCCGGTTACAAGGAAGAAAACACAATATCCAGATCGCCAAGCTTGCCTTCCACCCAAAGGAGAGTCCCATCCGGACACGAGACGAAGTCTTGAGTCTTGTATCTTCACGCTTCAATAGTCCGGACGATGTATATAGTCCGGCAGTCCGGATACCCCCTAATCCAGGACACTCTCAGTAGCCCCAGAACCAGGCTTCAATGATGATGTGTCCAGCGCGCAGTCTTGTCTTCGGCATTGCAGGGCGGGTTCCATCTCCGAATACTCCAATGTACCTATTACGACAAACAGTGTCCGGCTTCTCATCAATGTTGTACCCTCGGCTTCAGTGCCTCAATAATGACCATTTCCACGTGTCGAGCGAATGCGAGGAGTTGAGGCATTTTTGCATTTTCCACCCCCGATCCTTCGGGCTAGCCATCTATTTGAAGAGATGGGGATTCCCAGATCCAAACCTCACTCTTCCCCCTCGAGCAAGCATCCAACAGAGCGCCCCGAAAAAACCATTCCAACATGGCCGGTCGTCGTAGCTCTTCTGCTCGCTCCCCTTGCCTCAAGCCGGGGGACTAGGAAGAGTGTTCAGTTCCTCATGGCCATTTGATTGAGTTACAAACCCAAGGGTTTCTCCCATCGGCGTTCATGGTCCCCGTCCGAGCCACAATAGCCACCTATAATGGCGGGGAACAAGCGGAGAGATCTCCTAATCCGTCTCCAGAGGAGGGAATATGCCTCATTCCGCATATGTTAAAGGGCGTCGGGTTTCCTATCCACCCGTTCCTTCGCGGGCTCCTAGAGTTCTACGGCCTCCAGTTGCACAACTTTACCCCAGCCACCGTACTACATATAGCAGGGTACGTTGCCCTTTGTGAGCTATTTCTAGGTTGCGAGGCTCACTTCGGGTTATGGAAGAAGCTATTCTGCCTTGTCCCCCGCGACCAGGGAGAGTCCCTATGTCAAGTGGGCGGGGCCGAAGTATGGCGTATTGCCGAGACCGGATACCTATCCGGCACTCCCAAAAAGGCACTAGAGAACTGGCCTTCAGAGTGGTTCTACATTGATGATGTTCCCCTTTCGGATCGAGTCCGGACAGGTCTCCACAAGTTCAGTAACGCCCCGCCGAGGGCATGTCTAAGCTGGCGCCCCCGAGGCCCCCAAGAGGAGGACACCAGGGAGATACACTTCCTGATGAGCAGGATAAAGTTGCTGGCCAAGTCTGGACTGATGATAGTCGAGGTTATGGCAATATGCATAATGCGGGGAGTGCAACCGCTACAATATCGGGGCAATCCTATGTGGCATTTCAACGGGGAAGACGATGCCACCAGTTGCGGCCGTAAGGGTCCGGACTCCGCCGCTGCTCTGGCAAGGATACTGTCCGATTTATACAAAGGAGAAGAGGAAGACTTCCTTCACATCAAACCGCGGGACGGATTCTCCATGTACAATCCCCCAAACTGGGTAAGTCGTCATTCATTTTCCCGCTTCACTCATTGTGAAGTTCTTCGCTATGATTACCTGCCTCGATTTTTCCGAGCAGGAACTGAGGAGGGTCGTAGAAGGAATCGCCAGCCCTTCCCCGCAGCCAGAGGACCCCGAAAGGGCCCTAGATCCAGGACTCAAAGAAGATCTGGATATGACTGTGGAGCTTGTCAACAGGAGATTTTATCGGGCGAGTTGTGACGGCGCCTCAGTGGCTATTACTGCTGATTATCCCGGACTGCTACCTACGTTGCGTGTAAGCCGCGTCGAAGACTCTATTCTCCAAAGAGGACTCCTTCCTGATGTCATGCCTTACCCCTGAAGTGTCGTGTTTTTGCAGAGTCGACGGTCGGAGCGCAGGGCCAAGCCCCTAGGGACCCGTCAGCCACAGGCGTCCCGATTCGGTAGGCTCAAGAGGAAGGCGGTTAGGGCCAAAACGCAGCTACAGAGGTAAGGCAAAAACCTGTCATGCAATTATTGTATTTGAAGTATAATAGTGCCCTTCGTGTCTTGGCAGGAAGAGGAGCAGCCAGACTATATCCAGGGATCCCGCCAATCATGCCTCCACCAGCCGGGTTCGAGAACCGGCTTCGAGAGCGGAGGGGGACACGGGGCCCATACCGCATAGTTCTCCGACAGAGGATGCAGATATGCTCTCGGCCACGAACTACGAAGTAGAGAGCACCATGAATCACTGGCGCCGGAGGGTCATGCTTTGGAACAACATCTTCTTCGAAGAGGCATTTAATGCCTTCAATTTAGGGGACGCATACATCCGAGCAGCTCAAGGCGGGCTTGCCCGAGCGACCGACCAGTATACCAAAGATATACGGGTAAGAAATTTTGATACGTATGTATAACAGTAGCCCCTGAGACTTGAAATAGTTGGAACAACTGTTTTAAGGATCAATTTATGCACAGATCCTTGTAGATAAGAATGAACAATTGGCTCGGGAGCTAGAGGAATGCAAGGCCCAGCTGAGGGACACGGTTGCCAAGTTAGAGGAATCCCAAAAGGCCTCTTCTGGTAATGTTTGTCTCAATTGTACGAAGATGCACCAGGTATTAAATTATTCGTATAACAAGTCTAACAGAGAATTCTGCAGACAATCCCGGGGTGAATCCGGAGGGCGTAACAGATGACGACTCGCATCTCCAAAGGCAGCTAAAGGCTGGCGAGCACATTCTTACGCAAGGTAGGCAGGAGAAAAACAATCTTCAAGATGCCAATGTCTGGATGGACGTGGAATTGAGGGACGTCCGCGCTCAACTGGCGGACTCCGTGAAGGAGAACAAAAGGCTTCGATGCCGAATTTATGGTAAGTATCCAGACGAACTAGATTATAGTTAGGCGAGGAAGTATGTTGAAAGAATTTTGCTTGTAGGAATGTTAACGGGTCGCCCCGGGGAGGAGATGCCCTCATCCGCGGGCGATTTGCTACAAGACCTTTCACAGTTGCACGAGCGAGCTCGGCGGGTGATGCACGGCGTTGCTCAAGCCTTGTGGCCAACAAGTTCCCTACCGAATGGCATGGGGGAGCTTGTGGATATGCTTCAAGGAGCATGGTGGCGCTTCTGATTATGGAAGGTGTCAGCTTGCCGGAAAGGTGCAAGAGAAGCCAGGGCTATGGTGAAGACGTGCTACACCAGGCTGAACCCGAACCATATGGCCGAAGTAGGACCGGCGGGGCCCGATGGGCAAGAGATTCCCATAAGTCTGCTATATGACCAGGTAGCGTTAGCCACGAAGTATTCTCAATAGGATTGTAAGCTAGATAGCCTGTTGGATGCTATAGAGGAGTAATATAGTTAGTCTAAGTGACTGTGTAATTTGATGGGCATGAGTAGCCCCTAGCCAGATTAAAATCATTTGTCATGGCGGACCTTTTCGCTTCAGCCCTCGGATACTACAGTCCGAGGTGTGTCTGAATACCTACTCAGTTATACAAACCCGAGGTATGCGTGGAAACCAGGCGTAGGGGTCATAAGTGCTTGAAAAGACAAGTACCCAACTAGTTATGTTATATTACATGGATATTAAGAAACATCTTCTAGGGAGAATAGTTCCGTTAGGAATTCCTTTCCCTGGGTACGCATGCGACAATGCACATGTCCGAACTGCGAATGATGGCGCAGGATACAAGACTTCTGGGGATTTACATTGTAATAAACTAATACATCTTTTGTTCACCGACCGAATATTCTCTTAAGGAAACTAGCTTTCGGCTTCACCCAGTCTGAGGTACACATACGGCTCAACCGGCAGTAACAATCGCAGAGGTGCTCCCCTTATGCCCTAGCCGAATTAATGGGAACGTAGGGCATAAACACAAGAGCCAGGCAACCCAGCTTGGCCACATCTTAAGTCATATCGATGCATATTATGTTGAAGAAAAGGAACACATGGAAAAAGAAACGCATATGTGATGGGCAAAAAGCCTTTAGAGTAATTTATGTTTAGCTTCCGTATAGGAAGCCCCCAGGTATTGCTTACACACATAGTGCGGCCGGAGTAATTCGGAGTCCGTACTGTATTAAATACTTTGTGTGAAGAAAAAAGAGGTCGAGAAAGGAAAAGGGAGGGAGCATAATTAAAAAGGAGGAGGTAAGGAGACAAACACTAAGTTCGGCGCTAGGCGTAGAATCTCTGGAGTCTGGCCGCGTTCCATGTATTTGGCTCGAGTCTGTTATTGGACGCATTACATAAGCGGTACGCTCCTCCGGTGAGAACTTTTTCAATGATGAAGGGACCTTCCCACTTGGGTTTGAGCTTGTCCTTCTTCTTCTCCGGTAAGCGTAGAACGAGCTCATCAATATTATAAGTTTTGGCACACACTTCTCTGCTTTGGTATCGTCGAGCCTGTTGCTGATAGAATGTGGAGTGGGCCTTCGTGACGTCGCGCTCCTCCTCCAGGGTGTCCAAGTTATCCTGCCGATCTAACTCAGCTTCCTTCTCTTCGTACATGCGTACATGTGGCGATGTATTATGTCGCAAGGTAGTACTGCTTCCGCACCGTACACCATAAAAATGGTGTATATCCGGTGGTGCGATTTGGCGTGGTCCTGTCACAGCCCCAGATCAGCCCTTGTTTGTTTTTGCTTTAGCATCCATGCAACATGTTTAAATTTTATGAAATTTGAAATGGGGATTGCCTAAACCCTAGTACCAAATGGAATTCAAATAGGTTCAACCCAAAATATTTTCAGTGATCCAAATGGCTTCCAAAAATGTTCATCATTTCTGGAAAATGCTTGAAACCATAACCAGAGGGTTGCACATTTTTTCCATGACATATTTGGTCACTGAATAAAATCATATGTACTTTGCTTTTGGGCATTTAAATGCTAGTAAATATCTTAAATGCCCAAATAATTCTAAAAATAAGTGTGGGCTGTTGGAAATAATCTAAACAGAGCCCCTGATTATTTTCTGGATTTTTAGAGATGCCTAAGTATTTTTAATAAAGCCTCATAGTTACAGAAAAATAGAAAACAGTAATTAAAATAAAAGACAGAGAGAGAAAAGGAAGTTACCTGTCAGCCCACCCGGCCCAAACCATCTGGCGGCCCAACACTGGTCGCCCAGCCCACCTCTCCTCCCCTGTCGTCTTCCTCCCTGCCAGGAGGACGGGCACGCGCCCGGCGCGCGCGGCCACGCGCCCCGGCCACCTCCTGCTTCCCACCGCCGCCCCGACGCGCCTGCGAGTGCCACGCACTCCCCCTCGCCCCCTGCACCTCTCCTCTCTCCCCCTGGACCCCATCCCCTCCTCTGCTCCCCTCTCGCGCACACCACCGAGCGGAGCTCGCTGTCATCGTCGCCGTACCCGTGGCCACCGGCCACCCCTAGCCCCGCCGATGCGCCCAAAGGCTCCGCCTTGACCCCCTCCTCCTCCTCCACCGAGCCACGCCCCTCCAGAAGCCCCGAACATC
>NC_041383.1:282546669-282677773 GCF_002162155.2 Triticum dicoccoides | reverse complement strand
CGTTCCCGAGCAAGCCGAGCCCCTCTTCGTGATCGCTGTGAGCTCCTCCACCCTTTCCCCCTCTTCCCCGCTTCATTTGATCGCCGTAGCCGTCGCCCCCTTTATGGCCGAAACGCGCCGCCGCCTGAGCTCAACGTCGGCGTAGCTCCGGTGACCATTTGGTCCCGGGCATGCGCCCAACGCGCTCCCCGCATCGCGTAGAGCCTCCGTGGCACCTCGCCGCGCTCGTTTGCGCACCGCAGCCCCATCCCCACTTGCACCCGAGCTTCGGCCGCCGCCGAGCTCGTCGCCGGCACCACTCCGGCCACTCCCCGGCCGCGCCACCACCACAGTTGGATGCGGACGAGCGTCCGCATCCCGAAGCTGTGCTCCGCACGCCAAACCGAGCCCTGTGGGCAAAACCCGAGGCTCGCCACCGCGGCTGGCCTCGCCGGCATCAAGCCGCCGGTGGGTTGACCCACTTGACCACGGCGGAACCCCCCCTGGGTCGATGACAGGTGGGGCCAGCCCCTGTTAATTAGTTTAGGTGTTAGATTAGTTAACACTAATTAAATTAGTTAATTATTTCAGCCACTGACATGTGGGTCCAGCCCTGCTGACATTTCATTAGTATTAGTTTAACCCTAATCAACCCGGTTAACTAACCTATGTCACTGACGTGTGGACCCCACGCGTCAGGTTTGACCTGCAGCAGCGTCTGTTGACCTGCTGACGTCATAGTGACGCAATGCTGATGCAGTTAACCATTTTCTGGATTTAAAATAATTGAGAAAATTCCAGAAAATTGTATAAACATCTAAAATTCATAGAAATTCAACCGTAACTTCAAATTAAATAATTTATATATGAAAATTTATCAGAAAAATTCAAGGAATCCATCTGTACCATTTTCATGCATGTTAGAACAACTTATAGCTGCTGTATAGCACAAATCAATTAAATGGCATTTGAATAATCACATATGGAGTTTGAATTTGAATCTTGTATTCAAACCAACTTCATTTAATCTGGTTTTAGATGCATTAGCCCAAAACACATTCATTTTGCCATGTCATGATCATGCATCATATTGTGCATTGCATTGATTGTGTTCCCTTCTGTGTTGCCGGTATTTGTCCCCTCTCGATAGACGTGATACCGATGATGTGATCGTTGACACTGATGAAGACTCAATGTTATCTTCAGAAGTGCCAGGCAAGCAAAACCCCCTTGTTCATTCCGATAAAATCCCACTCTCTCGCTCCTGCTCTCTTTACTGCATTAGGACAACAACAACATATTTGTTACTTGCTGCGGTAGCTGAACCCCTTTACCCTTTGCATGACGTGTCATTGCCACAGTAAATAGATGAAACCCACTAGCATGAGTAGGAGTTGTTTGAGCCCTGTTGTGCCTACTCATTCATGCTTGTTTGTCACGCCTGCTACTGCTTAGAGTTGAGTCAGGTCTGATTCATCTGGGATGAATCAGAGGTGTGTGAACATGCCCTACTGTGTGTGAGCTAAGTGTGTGAACACGATTTGGTAAAGGTAGCGGTGAGAGGCCATGTAGGAGTACATGGTGGGTTGTCTCATTGCAGCCGTCCTCAGGAACTGAGTTCTGTGTTTGTGATCCATGATTCAGCTACTACCACGCATTGGGCCCGAAACCAATGGACCCTCTCGGCTTCTTGATCACCCTTGTCCTCTGTCCAGGAGTTGCAAGTAGTTTCTGGTGTTTGTAGTATGCTGGAGGCCGTGCGCAGCGCTGACCGTAGGGGTGGGCTGTGATGCGGTAGGCACGTGGCCGGGTAAACCGGGCGCCCGTTTGGTGTCACGGAACCCTGTTCACATCGTTTGGGGCTGTGAGCGAAACTCCGGCCGGATCTCCTCATGGATGGAACCCGAATATGCGATAAACCTGGACTAGAGACTTGAGTGTTTAGGCAGGCCGTGGCCGACACCCACGTTGGGCTTCCGCTTGAAGGTTGCCGAGTACATGTCGTGTAAACGGCGGTAAGTGGTGAGAGCGTGTGTGAAGAAGTACACCCCTGCAGGGTTAACATCATCTATTCGAATAGCCGTGTCCGCGGAAAAGGACTTCTGGGTTGCTTATATCAGTTCATAGACAATTGAAAGTGGATACTCTAAAATACGTAAGATAAGCGTGAGTGCTATGGATGGCGTTCTCGTAGGGAGACGGGAGCGGTTCCATAGTGGTGTATTGATATGGTGAATATGTGGACTCGTGTGCGCCACCTCAAAAGAGTTACTTGCAGTCGTAGTTCAGGATAGCCACCGAGTCAAAGCTGGCTTGCTGCAGTTAGACCCCACCATCCCTTTGTTGATAATGATGCATATGTAGATAGTTCTGATGTAAGTCTTGCTGGGTAGATTTGTACTCATGTTTGCCTATTTTATGTTTTTGCAGAGAGACTTCGGTCTCACTAGTAGTTCCGCGTGGACTTCGACGTTTAGCTTGTTACCTCAGCTACGATCTTGTGCCCTCGGCAGGATCTGGTAGATAGTCAGGCTTCTCAGCCTTTTTCATTTATAGATGTCTGTACCCAGACATGATAGCTTCTGCTTGTGCTTTGACTTGTATGATCTGAGTGTTGGGTCATGAGACCCAAGTTTGTAATATCTCGCTCCTCGGAGCCTATTGATTAAAATACTTGAGTTGTAGAGTCATGTTGTGATGCCATGTTGTATTTGCACATATCGAGCATATTGTGTGTATGTTATTGAAATGCTTGGTATGTGTGGGATCTGACAACCTAGTTGTTTATCCTTGGTAGCCTCTCTTACCGGGAATGTCTCCTAGTGTTTCCAACGAGCCATGGTAGCTTGCTACTGCTCCTGGACACTTAGGCTGGCCGGCATGTGTCCTTCTTCGTTCCTGTGTCTGTCCCTTCGGGGAAATGTCACGCGATGAATACCGGAGTCCTGTTAGCCCGCTACAGCCCGGTTCACCGGAGTCCTGCTAGCCCAGTGCTACAGCCTGGATTCACTCGCTGATGACCGACACGTTCGATGCTGGGTCATGGATGCCTGTCCCTGTAAGTCTGTGCCACTTTGGATTTACGACTAGCCATGTCAGCCCGGGCTCCTTATCATATGGGTGCTAGCGACACTGTCATATACGTGTGCCAAAAGGCGCAAACGGTCCCGGGCAAAGGTAAGGCGACACCCGTGGGAATACCGTGCGTGAGGCCGCAAAGTGATATGAGGTGTTACATGCTAGACCTATGTGGCATTGAGTCGGGGTCCTGACAGCGTTGGTATCAGAGCTTGACTGCCTGTAGGTTACCAAGCCAAACTGGTCGAAGTTGAGTCTAGAAATTCTTTAGTTATATAATGGAATTGATTGTGGGATGGAACGTAAGGCTCTTTTTACTCCTTATACCTCATGCCCTTCTGATCTGAGTCATCTTATCTTTCCTACGGGGTTAAGAAACTAGGCTATCTCTTCTTTCTATCAGGATCACGTGTTACTAATCAGTGGACTTATAAGATTGTTGGATTTAAGTCTCAGTTCAGTTCCTACTACTTCCGTATGATAATTGTTGATCTCGGAACCTTGATATTGTGCTTCTAAGTGGTTATGCCACCTTTTTTGTGAATGTCTCAAATCTTTTCCGAGCATTTACAGCCGTTATGCTGTCCGAGTCATCCCAGGTTTCTAAAGAGTCTGATGCATTTGCAAAATCCTTTTTCTCCGGTTTCAATGTCTGTTAGGCCAGGTTAATCACACAAATTGTTGAGCTGAGGTACTCTACTACCTCAACCTTTATGTTGGAGTTATTATTATGACCCTAGGTGTCTCAGGGGATCATCTAGTGGTCTAGCCATGATTTGTGTCCTAATGTGATGATTCTGGCCATCATTCTCGAAAGCATCCTGTGATGCCATTTAGTTAGTAGGTATTCTATTCCTGGGTTCTTAAACCCGAGATTCACTCTACTTAAATCATGTTGATAGTGTTGCTCGTTCCTTTAGGTTATTAGTAACCTTTGCATTAGTCCTCGATGTTCGTGGTATTCCTTTCTTCCAAATACTATGAACCGCTTATGGCAGATGTTCCTCGCTGATCGAAAGATCACAATCAGAGTGGTCTCGATGGGTTCTCGATTCTACATTGTGACTCTGCCAGTTCTACCTTTCTGCATGGGTTATCCGGAAGAAATATGTGGAATTCGTTCCACATGCTAAACCATGCATCCACAACTCAGAAAATTGTATGTTCCTTTGAGTTGTCCCTCTTTAGTTGTCTTCTGACCCTCGTCTATCAATTGATAGTCAGGAGTAATTGTGCATTCGTGTTATCAATGCTTATTACTCTTGTGGTCCGCCAAGCCATTCTGTCCTGAATGACTTGGAGAAACAAACTCCAGTACCTCATCCATATCTAGGATTGGGTTAAAGCAATTGTGCTTCGCAGATCAAAATGCCAGCCCAGCTTTTGATTCTGTTCTACCCTGAAGTATTACCGTCTTTATGTCAGGATTTTCATGAGGATTGCACCGGCTCTTGTGAATTCTTGACATAGTGATACTTCTCGCCATCCTTTTTCATTCCTCGGTTCCGTGTTGTTGCAGCCGGAGTGCCGACAAGTGAATCATGGTGTGTGAAATCAATACTCCCAGCAACCTCGTTGCTTGGTAGCTAAAGGATAATAATTTCATTCTTAGCGTGTTGGTTTTTGAATCATCCTTCTAAGACTGATCGTGCTACCTAGTCCTTATTTCGGTGCACCCTTCGATTGATGAGTTAGGATCTTGTCAAGTCCTCACTCATTTGATCATATCGTCTTGCCCTCAAAAGCGAGATTGTTCTCGAGCTTAGTAACATACCGGTGGTTCATGATTTTCTGAATATCTTCTCGGAAGTATCACCAGGTCGTCACCTGACCGTTATGTTGAGCTCGAGATCAAGTTGGTTTCTTGTGAACCACCTTCTCTCCAAGAATCGGTGTTAGATATCCCTGAGCTAGTTGGTTAAGCTAGACAACAACTTGGAGAGTTGGAGGATAAAAGCTTGCCTGACTTAGTTCGTTGCAAAGGGATAATCTTGTGTAGTGTGTGTTGAAGAAAGATGATATCTTCATCGATTGGTCCCTGTGATCAGTTGCTGGACCTATTGTCTTATCAATCCTTTGATTTGAGTGTGGGCCATCGTCAAGTCAAACCAGAACCAACGATATTCGTAATGTTGTCTTACTCGTGGTTGATCCCTCGAGCATACACCATTATATCTTTCGGGTCTGACCAATGCTATCACCGTGTTCACTTAACTATGGAATTCCTTTTAAAGGGAAACCCAGATGAATTGTTGTTGAGCCCATTGACAACATCCTTATCTCCTCCGTGATTTTGTTGAACATTAAGCTAGTGTTGGAAACTTTTGAAAGCATTTGTTCATGCTAGCTCATGAAGCATATGTTCGGATGTAAGAAGTGACTTCCTCTAGTTCATGTGCATTTGATGCAAGTTGCCGCCCTGGATTCGAGAAAGTCAATGTTGTTCCTTTGGAATCATCCCAAATCAGTCATGCATACGTGCAAAGTATTCTGTGGTCTGGAGACTTGCAACCTTCATTCCATATGTGTCCCGAGCACACCAAGCCACTGATTGATTTGTTCAAGGAGAAGAAGTTCCTTCATAAGGGCTAATCATATGACTTATGCAAGGACTTCGTTATCCACGGTGATGGTTCCCAACCAGAACTCGGTAGTGTTTTATTGTAAGACTACCACGTGGTCATGCTTGTCTGGGACAACGTGTTCACATGTTTGTAGCAGAACCAGCTCATGTTTTGGAGCTTACTATCGTAGTTCATTCCCCTAGAATCTCGCAACGTCATCTCGTCGATTTGTGTTGCAAACTTTCGTCTTTCTTCCTAGACTCGATGAGTCTGGAATATCCTGACACCAACCAGATCTGAATCTCAGGCAGATATGATGGTTGGAACATTCTCCAAGAACTATAATATTGGTCCCTCGATAACCGGTAAAGTGGATGTCGTGGCCAACACACCCAACCGGAAGACCTGTTATTATAATATCTTGATTGAGGAAGTTGGCCACCTCCCCATAGGGATTTCGTAGGATTTACTCCCTAGTTGCCCCTATGGATTTTGAGATCCCGAAGTCCGACCTTTTACTTGATGTCCTAGATACCAGACCATTTCTATGAATGGGTTACACTAGCACATCAAGGAGAACATTAGAAGCGGAGTGCTAAATGTCTCTCGGTCGATCATCCAGATTTTGTTTCCTTGGCCTCGCTAAGATGAAATCTGAGAAGGTGTTATCTTTCTTTGCATTTGCATCCTCCATCATCATTCATCATGGTAGCAAGTTGTGTTGCCGGACCCTTGACACGGATGTTGGTAAAACCTTGATGATTATGGAAATGCTCAAGTTCTTGAGAGCACGCACAAGCGCTACAAGTTATCATCGGGACAAACTGGGATTCCTCTCAGTTTCCTCGGCAATGCTATGACCTTTTCAGACAGTGAATTCACTCCCTATTGTTGGGTTCTTCCCCAGTTACCAGAATCGTTCCCAGCATTTGCATTTTGTTCCCAGCTTGCACCACCAATGTGCCATTCAACCATGGGTCCCTTCCATTTCCGGTGATAAGCAAATTCATCCATTGCGTTGTCTTCAACAAGGTAATCCACATCATCCAAGTCCGAGTATGCCATTCTACCGACCCCCTCCAAATGATCGCTCGAGAATTGCCTTAGGCTGGTTTAAAGAGTTTCAATGATCTCTGAATCAAAAGTAATTCTTTTTGCCACTTAAGATAATAATCTACGAATCACCCTTCTCCAGGATGTTTCGTCGTGGTATCATGGCAATTCAACTCCTCGCTACGTTGACAACCGATCGCCACATTCTTAAGTCTGGAATTGTTGTCTACCTAGTGAACCTCGTCACCTGCTCCACTCCATCCCTCTAGAGGTATGCTTCGTCTCTCAGCTCGAGAGATGGTTCTATGTCTCATTCCGTGAGTTAATCCTGAGTTGTTCGATCCTCGAGGAGATCGACCCTTCTAGAGTCTTCTTCCCTCCATGTCATGTTGACAGGATTTCTCAGAGCAAGACCTCAAGACAATGATGGTGTTCAAATCAACGTTCATTTGAAGTGCACCCTGGATCATGAAGATTGTACTAGTTTGCGTTTCCCCTTCACCTTACCCTACGCTTGAATCTCGGGACGAGATTTTTGTTTAGTGGGGGTGAGCTGTCACAGCCCCAGATCAGCCCTTGTTTGTTTTTGTTTTAGCATCCATGCAACATGTTTAAATTTTATGAAATTTGAAATGGGGATTACCTAAACCCTAGTACCAAATGGAATTCAAATAGGTTCAACCCAAAAATATTTTCAGTGATCCAAATGGCTTCCAAAAATGTTCATCATTTCTGGAAAATGCTTGAAACCATAACCAGAGGGTTGCACATTTTTTCCATGACATATTTGGTCACTGAATAAAATCATATGTACTTTGCTTTTGGGCATTTAAATGCTAGTAAATATCTTAAATGCCCAAATAATTCTAAAAATAAGTGTGGGCTGTTGGAAATAATCTAAATAGAGCCCCTGATTATTTTCTGGATTTTTAGAGATGCCTAAGTATTTTTAATAAAGCCTCACAGTTACAGAAAAATAGAAAACAATAATTAAAATAAAAGACAGAGAGAGAGAAGGAAGTTACCTATCAGCCCACCCGGCCCAAACCATCTGGCGGCCCAACACTGGTCGCCCAGCCCACCTCTCCTCCCCTGTCGTCTTCCTCCCTGCCAGGAGGACCGGCACGCGCCCGGCGCGCGCGGCCACGCGCCCCGGCCACCTCCTGCTTCCCACCGCCGCCCCGACGCGCCTGCGAGTGCCAGGCACTCCCCCTCGCCCCCTGCACCTCTCCTCTCTCCCCCTGGACCCCATCCCCTCCTCTGCTCCCCTCTCGCGCAGACCACCGAGCGGAGCTCGCTATCATCGTCGCCGTACCCGTGGCCACCGGCCACCCCTAGCCCCGCCGATGCGCCCAAAGGCTCCGCCTTGACCCCCTCCTCCTCCTCCACCGAGCCACGCCCCTCCAGAAGCCCCGAACATCCTCTCCGGGCTCATCTCCTACCTCGGACCCGCCGGTCGCCGTCGCCCAAATTCGTGGAACTCCGGCCGTTCCCGAGCAAGCCGAGCCCCTCTTCGTGATCGCTGTGAGCTCCTCCACCTTTTCCCCCTCTTCCCCGCTTCATTTGATCGCCGTAGCCGTCGCCCCCTTTATGGCCGAAACGCGCCGCCGCCTGAGCTCAACGTCGGTGTAGCTCCGGTGACCATTTGGTCCCGGGCATGCACCCAACGCGCTCCCCGCATCGCGTAGAGCCTCCGTGGCACCTCGCCGCGCTCGTTTGCGCACCGCAGCCCCATCCCCACTTGCACCCGAGCTTCGGCCGCCGCTGAGCTCGTCGCCGGCACCACTCCGGCCACTCCCCGGCCGCGCCACCACCACAGTTGGATGCGGACGAGCGTCCGCATCCCGAAGCTGTGCTCCGCACGCCAAACTGAGCCCTGTGGGCAAAACCCGAGGCTCGCCACCGCGGCTGGCCTCGCCGGCGTCAAGCCGCCGGTGGGTTGACCCACTTGACCACGGCGGAACCCCCCCTGGGTCGATGACAGGTGGGGCCAGCGCTTGTTAATTAGTTTAGGTGTTAGATTAGTTAACACTAATTAAATTAGTTAATTATTTAAGCCACTGACATGTGGGTCCAGCCCTGCTGACATTTTCATTAGTATTAGTTTAACCCTAATCAACCCGGTTAACTAACCTGTGTCACTGACGTGTGGACCCCACACGTCAGGTTTGACCAGCAGCAGCGTCTGTTGACCTGCTGACATCATAGTGAGGCAATGCTGATGCAGTTAACCATTTTCTGGATTTAAAATAATTCAGAAAATTCCAGAAAATTGTATAAACTTCTAAAATTCATAGAAATTCAACCGTAACTTCAAATTAAATAATTTATATATGAAAAATTATCAGAAAAATTCAAGGAATCCATCTGTACCATTTTCATGCATGTTAGAACAACTTATAGCTGCTGTATAGCACAAATCAATTAAATGGCATTTGAATAATCACATATGGTGTTTGAATTTGAATCTTGTATTCAAACCAACTTCATTTAATCTGGTTTTAGATGAATTAGCCCAAAACACATTCATTTTGCCATGTCATGGTCATGCATCATATTGTGCATTGCATTGATTGTGTTCCCTTCTGTGTTGCCGGTATTTGTCCCCTCTCGATAGACGTGATACCGATGATGTGATCGTTGAGACTGATGAAGACTCAATGTTATCTTCAGAAGTGCCAGGCAAGCAAAACCCCCTTGTTCATTCCGATAAAATCCCACTCTCTCGCTCCTGCTCTCTTTACTGCATTAGGACAACAACAACATATTTGTTACTTGCCGCGGTAGCTGAACCCCTTTACCCTTTGCATGACCTGTCATTGCCACAGTAAATAGATGAAACCCACTAGCATGAGTAGGAGTTGTTTGAGCCCTGTTGTGCCTACTCATTCATGCTTGTTTGTCACGCCTGCTACTGCTTAGAGTTGAGTCAGGTCTGATTCATCCGGGATGAATCAGAGGTGTGTGAACATGCCCTACTGTGTGTGAGCTAAGTGTGTGAACACGATTTGGTAAAGGTAGCGGTGAGAGGCCATGTAGGAGTACATGGTGGGTTGTCTCATTGCAGCCGTCCTCAGGAACTGAGTTCTGTGTTTGTGATCCATGATTCAGCTACTACCACGCATTGGGCCCGAAACCAATGGACCCTCTCGGCTTCTTGATCACCCTTGTCCTCTGTCCAGGAGTTGCAAGTAGTTTCTGGTGTTTGTAGTATGCTGGAGGCCGTGCGCAGCGCTGACCGTAGGGGTGGGCTGTGATGCGGTAGGCACGTGGCCGGGTAAACCGGGCGCCCGTTTGGTGTCACGGAACCCTGTTCACATCGTTTGGGGCTGTGAGCGAAACTCCGGCCGGATCTCCTCATGGATGGAACCCGAATAGGCGATAAACCTGGACTAGAGACTTGAGTGTTTAGGCAGGCCGTGGGTGACACCCACGTTGGGCTTCCGCTTGAAGGTTGCCGAGTACATGTCGTGTAAACGGCGGTAAGTGGTGAGAGCGTGTGTGAAGAAGTACACCCCTGCAGGGTTAACATCATCTATTCGGATAGCCGTGTCCGTGGAAAAGGACTTCTGGGTTGCTTATATCAGTTCATAGACAATTGAAAGTGGATACTCTAAAATACGCAAGATAAGCGTGAGTGCTATGGATGGCGTTATCGTAGGGAGACGGGAGCGGTCCCATAGTGGTGTATTGATATGGTGAATATGTGGACTCGTGTGCGCCACCTCAAAAGAGTTACTTGTAGTCGTAGTTCAGGATAGCCACCGAGTCAAAGCTGGCTTGCTGCAGTTAGACCCCACCATCCCTTTGTTGATAATGATGCATATGTAGATAGTTCTGATGTAAGTCTTGCTGGGTACATTTGTACTCACGTTTGCCTATTTTATGTTTTTGCAGAGAGACTTCGGTCTCACTAGTAGTTCCGCGTGGACTTCTACGTTTAGCTTGTTACCTCAGCTACGATCTTGTGCCCTCGGCAGGATCTGGTAGATAGTCAGGCTTCTCAGCCTTTTTCATTTATAGATGTCTGTACCCAGACATGATAGCTTCCACTTGTGCTTTGACTTGTATGCTCTGAGTGTTGGGTCATGAGACCCATGTTTGTAATATCTCCCTCCTTGGAGCCTATTGATTAAAATACTTGAGTTGTAGAGTCATGTTGTGATGCCATGTCGTATTTGCACATATCGAGCATATTGTGTGTATGTTATTGAAATGCTTGGTATGTGTGGGATCTGACAACCTAGTTGTTTATCCTTGGTAGCCTCTCTTACCGGGAAATGTCTCCTAGTGTTTCCACCGAGCCATGGTAGCTTGTTACTGCTCCGGGACACTTAGGCTGGCCGGCATGTGTCCTTCTTCGTTCCTGTGTCTGTCCCTTCGGGGAAATGTCACGCGATGAATACCGGAGTCCTGTTAGCCCGCTATAGCCCGGTTCACCGGAGTCCTGCTAGCCCAGTGCTACAGCCTGGATTCACACGCTGATGACCGACACGTTCGATGCTGGGTCATGGATGCCTGTCCCTGTAAGTCTGTGCCACTTTGGATTTACGACTAGCCATGTCAGCCCGGGCTCCTTATCATATGGGTGCTAGCGACACTGTCATATACGTGTGCCAAAAGGCGCAAACGGTCCCGGGCAAAGGTAAGGCGACACCCGTGGGAATACCGTGCGTGAGGCCGCAAAGTGATATGAGGTGTTACATGCTAGACCTATGTGGCATTGAGTCGGGGTCCTGACAGGTCCGTAGCCCCCAGACTACGGAGTCGAGCTCCTCGACCCAGTGCGTGTCCGACTCTGTCAAGGATCGCACTAGTCTGGGTTTGATGCCACTCATGATGAGACCATTTGCCAGTTCGACCTGGCCGTTTGTTTGAGGATGGTAGACGGAAGCGTAGTCGAGCTTAATGCCCATTTTGCCGCACCAAGCTTTCACTTCATCAGCTTTGAAATTTGAGCGATTATCTGTGATGATGCTGTGGGGGACACTGTATCGGTGTACGACCCCAGATATAAAGTCTATTACTGGTCCGGATTCGGCCGTTTTGACTGGTTTGGCTTCTATCCATTTGGTGAACTTGTCTACCATGACCAATAAGTATTTTTTCTTGTGGCTTCCCCCTTTAAGGGGTCCAACCATATCCAGCCCCCAGACCGCAAACGACCAAGTTATGGGGATTGTTTGGAGAGTGGTAGGGGGCATATGACTCTGATTGGCAAAGAGCTGGCAACCGATGCAGTGTTCGACAAGCTCCTGTGCGTCTGCTTGGGCCATCGGCCAATAGAAACCTGTACGGAAGGCCTTGGTGACTAGTGCCCGAGCTGCGGTGTGGTGTCCGCCCAGTCCGGCATGGATTTCAGCCAAGAGTTGCCGCCCTTCCTCTTCGGAGGTCCACCTTTGGAGCACTACGGTCGCACTTTTCTTATAGAGTTCCCCTTCATGGACTTTGTAAGCTTTAGAATGCCGGACGATGCAGGGTGCTACATTTTGGTCTACGGGGAGCTCCTGCCTATTTAGGTAGGCCAAGAAAGGCTCAGTCCACGGGGCGATGACAGCCATGATTTCGTGGGCCGAAGATGTAATTTCGGTGGCAGAGCCTCCGATTATGTCTGACAGTTCAGAATCTGGGGGTGAGTTCGGGTCCGTGCTAGTATTGCCGGACTCCCCTTCCCATACTACGGATGGTTTGAACAACCTTTCCAGGAATATGTTAGCTGGGACAGGTTCGCGTTTAGCGCCGATGCGGGCGAGGACGTCAGCCGCTTGATTGTTTTCTCGAGCAACATGGTGGAATTCGAGCCCCTCGAACCAAGCTGACATTATGAGGACGACATTACGGTAGGCCGCCATTTTCGGATCCTTGGCATCAAAGTATCCGTTAATTTGTGATATTGCGAGGTTCGAATCCCCACGCACTTCCAGGCCTTGGATGCCCATAGAGACTGCCATCCGAAGACCATGCAACAGAGCCTCATATTCGGCTGCATTGTTGGAGTTTGTGTATAATATTTGGAGGATGTACTGGACCATGTCTCCGGTGGGAGACGTCAGGACTACACCCGCTCCCAATCCGGCCAGCATTTTAGAGCCGTCGAAGTGCATGATCCAGTTTGAGTACGCGTCGTACTCTTTAGGGAGTTCGACTTCTGTCCATTCGGCGACAAAGTCTGCCAGTACTTGCGACTTGATGGCCCGCCGTGGTTTGTATGTTATGTCGAACGGAACAAGCTTGATGGCCCATTTTGCAATCCGGCCCATAGCGTCGCGGTTATTTATTATGTCATTGAGTGGTACTTCGGAGGCCACCGTAAACGAACACTCTTGAAAGTAGTGTCACAGCTTACGGGATGCCATGAAGACCGTGTATGCTATTTTTTGGTAGTGTGGGTATCGGGATTTGCATGGGGTGAGGACAATGGATATGTAATAAATCGGCGTTTGGAGCGGGAATTTGTATACGTCAACATCTCGTTCGACGACGAGCACTGTGCTCACAACTTGATGTGTTGCAGCTATGTACAGTAGCATAGGCTCACCGATGTTTGGCACTGTTAGGACCGGATTATTGGCCAGTAAGGTCTTTATTTCATCGAGTCCGTCCGCAGATGCATCCGTCCACACGAAGTGTTCGGTGCGCCGAAGAAGGCGGTAAAGAGGTAATGCCTTTTAGCCTAACCTGGAGATAAAGCGGCTCAAAGCAGCCACGCATCCAGCTAGTTTCTGGATGTGTTTGAGGTGTGTTGGTATAGCCAACTGCGACAAACCTCGGATGTTTTCTAGATTCTCTTCAATTCATCTTTTGGAAACGATGAAGCCTAGCAGTTTTCCAGAGGGGATGCCGAAAACGCATTTTTCTGGGTTCAGCTTGATGTCGTATGTTCGGAGGTTGTCGAACATAAGCCTCAACTCATCTATTAGGGTTTCGACGTGTCTTGTTTTTATGACTATGTCGTCCACGTACGCCTCCACTGTTTTGCCGATTTGCTTTTCCAGGCATGTTTGAATCATGCGTTGATAGGTTGCGCCGGCATTTTTAAGCCCGAAAGGCATAGTGTTGAAGTAGAAAGGGCCATATGGCGTTATGAAAGTTGTTGCAGCTTGGTCAGACTCTGCCATCTTTATTTGATGGTATCAAGAGTATGCGTCGAGAAAACACAACGCGTCGTGTCCAGCTGTGGCATCGATGATTTGATCGATGCGAGGGAGGGGAAAGGGATCCTTGGGGCAAGCCTTGTTGAGGTCTTTGAAATCGACGCATAGGCGCCAAGATTTTTCCTTCTTTGGTACCATTACCAAATTTGCCAGCCAATCCAGATGTTTGATATTTCTGATGAATCCGGCCTCAAGTAGCTTGGCTAGCTCTTCCCCCATTGCTTGTCTTTTAGGCTCTGAAAATCGCCTTAGGGTCTGTTTGATAGGTTTGTATCCCTTTAGTATGTTAAGGCTAGGTTCGGCCGATTCGGGCGGGATGCCCGGCATGTCCGATGGGTGCCAGGCGAAAATGTCCCAATTCTCGCGTAAGAAGTCTCGTAGTGCGGTGTCCATGGTGGGGCTCAACCGTGTCCCGATGGAAGCTGTCTCCATGGCGTCCGTTGGATGGACTAGGAATTTGACTATCTCATCTGCGGGTTTAAATGAGGTGGACTTGGGTCGCTTGTCGAGAATCACGTTGTCCCTGTCCATGGTGGCACGCAGGGTTCTTAATTCTTCGGATGCTAGGGCTTCGGATAATGCTTCCAAGGCTAGTGCTGCGGTTTTGTTTTCGGTGCGGAGTGCGACGTCCGGATAACTGGCTAGAGTGTGATTCCACTTGGTCCGGGCATTTTAAGCTTGATGTACCCGTAGTGGGGTATAGCTTGAAAGCTTGCAAACGTGTTCCGCCCTAGAAGGGTGTGCTATCCGCTGCTGAAAGGAGCCACTTGGAATGTGATTTCTTCGGACCTGTAATTCTCTGGGGTGCCAAATACTGCATCGAGTGTGATTTTTCCCGCACACCGTGCTTTCCGACTAGGGATAATTCCCCTGAAGGTTGTGCTGCTTTGCTCAATGCGGCTTTTGTCAATTTCCATCTTGTTGAGCATTTCTTCATAGATCAAGTTTAATCCGCTTCCGCCGTCCATGAGTACTTTAGTGAGCCAAAAGTCGTCCATGATTGGGCTAAGGACCAGAGCGGCTGGCGTCCGAACAGTCAGGAATCGAGGTTCATCACTGGCATTGAAAGTTATAGCAGTGTCATTCCAGGGGGTTATTTTTGCCACATGGCAGATTTCAGCGGAGCTTCGATGAGCTCGCTTGCGCCAATTGTTTGAGGCGAAAGTCTTGAAGACCGTTAGAACCGTATTATGCTCGTTGGCGGGATGTTGTTCTGCTTTATGGCCCGTAAGAAGATCCTCTCCACTTTTTGCAACCTGCCGGAGTATCCAACATGCCCTAAGGCTATGAGTTGTTGTTGTGTCCGGAGTGCTATGGAGTTTACAAGGCCCATTAGCCATTCTTCCAATACGGTTCCCCGCCCTGGGGTGTGCTTCGGTTTCTTGGGAATTGGATCGGCCGACTTACGAGAGTTCGCCCGTTTAGTTCGGACAAAGGTTCTGGTGAGGGCCGTGCTATCCCAAAATTCTGTTTGGTTTTTCCGGGTGCTTTCCATCGCACAATACTTCTGTACTATGGTTGCCAGGTCCGCAAACTGCACTATGTCACAACGACTTATTGCATTGAGGATTCCTTTGTCCATACAGTTTTTGCAGAAAAGTGAGACTGCGTCCTCCTCGCGATAGTCCTTGACCTTATTTAACACAAGGAGGAATCTGGGCCAGTCGATATGTACTGTCTCGTGGGGCTCTTGTCTGATATCGGAGAGACCGCTTAAGCACAGACGGGTGCCTGTGGATGAGTCTGGATTCTGATCCGGCCTCGCACCGAGGGGCAGGGGAGCCACCGAGTTCGACAGCTCGGGATACGAGACGCTGCCCAATTTTTCCGGCTGAATACCCGACCCAAAGTCCGGGATCTGGGCCATATTTTCCCTCGAGCGGGAGTTCGGCTGAGGGAGCTCAGTGATCCGGACAAGATTTGTCCTCAAAATAGAGGGGTAATCTGTATGTGGTTCCTCCACTACCACTATCTCATGGATGTCCGGTGGGGATCTAATGTCCCTTTGGTCGGGTTTAAGCCCAATCCGGTCATAGTCTGTAGCGACTCCCAGAGCGGCGATGCGATCCAAGAGCTCACTAAGGGAGGAGAGCTCCATCGGATCCATCCATTCAGCAAGTTCCGAACTGACGCAAAGGTTATGCTTGATGACCCGAGAGGCCATCGTTGGCGCGGCCGCCGATGGGGCAGCCATGATGAAGCGGCCAAGTCGGAGAGTTTGGCCTACAGCTAGAGCCCCCCCCCCCCGAGGTAATGTCGTCCTTGACAATGAGACGAGCCATCGAGCCTTGCAGCAACGACACAGAGGAACTCTCAATGAAAGCACCAATGTCGGTGTCAAAACCGGTGGATCTCGGGTAGGGGGTCCCGATTTGTGCGTCTAGGCTGATGGTAACAGGAAGCAAGGGACACAATGTTTACCCAGGTTCGGGCCCTCTCGATGGAGGTAAAACCCTACTTCCTGCTTGATTAATATTGAAGATATGAGTAGTACAAGAGTGGATCTACCACAAGATCGTAGAGGCTAAACTCTAAGAGCTAGCCTATGATGGTATGATTGTAATTGTGATCGTCCTTCTAAGGACCAACCTCTCCGGTTTATATAGATGTCGGAGAGGGCTAGGTTTTACATGGAGACGGTTACAAGGAAGGAAACACAATATCTGGATTGTCAAGCTTCCCTTCAACGCAAAGGAGAGTCCCATCCGGACACGGGCCGAAGTCTTGAGTCTTGTATCTTCACGCTTCAATAGTTCGGACGATGTATATAGTCCGGCAGTCCGGACACCCCCTAATCCAGGACTCCCTCACCACCATGCGGCCCGTGTGCCGTGCTAGCAGGCGTGAGTTGACGGGGCGCATGTGAGAAGTCCGTCATGCAAGCAGACCGGGAGGCATGCGTGCAGGTGTGTGAATTGACGGGAGGCGTGCTTGCTACGTAGTGTTATCGGGAGGCGTGCGAGTTGCTGTGTGAAATGATGGTAGGCATGCCAACAATCTAGTGCGCAGGCTCACCGGGAGGCGAGCTAGCAGTTTGACCTCCGCCTGCCTCTCTCCCACTACTCCATATTTATGGCGCGCCCGAGCGGCCGCACCCCCATCCTCGCCACACACACAATACTCTCTCTCCACCTACATCCTTGACACTGCTCTAAGTCCTCAAACCCGTCAGTGTATGACGATGCCGCCGAAGTGCCCCATTGGAGGGAGTGGCGACGCCGGGGCTGCTAAAGCACCAGAGCACGGTGTGAAGATGGAGATAGAGGTTGTCGTCCTTAATGGCGAGGTATCGTTACACCTTGATGTCGTCGACGCCATCGTGCTTCCACAACCGGAGCCGGAGGTCCACACCGACTCCAACGACAACTCCGATGACGACTCTAGCAACGACTCCGACGACGATGGAGAACTGGTTAGTCATCTATACCCATTTATGTGTCAAATACATCCTAGGATTTCTCTGGTTACACCTGCCTCCCCCTTTTTGGAATAGAAATCCTATGGTTATGTTCTCTCAATCCATGAAATCTGACTAAGTTTCGTTAGATCTGTGTAGAGTATTGATTGTTTGAATGGCACAAATGATAAGTGATTAATTGCTTCATCTGTGCGAATGATTTCTGCTAATAATCCAACTAGGGTTAGTGTTCATGCTAATAATTCCTAGCCAGGTCTTGACAATTGATTTTGAATGACCTACTGATGGTGTCCTGGACTAGGGGGTACTCACGACATTGTCTCCCGACAGGTTGGATCGGGCCGAGGACCCCCATGGCGGTTCACTCTGGGGACATTTCGGGCAGCCCATGCCGCGTACAAGGAGGTTTCCACAAGACTTGGCGCACAAGACGAGGACTCCTCTAAACCCTAGGCCTCTAGTGTATTATATAAACCGAGGCCAAGCTAGTCAGCATATCAACTTATATTCATTAGAACAATTTCGTGGTAGACACGTGTACTCTGTACTATCCCCCATATGAATACAATCAAAAGTCGGACGTAGGGTATTATCTCTTCGAGAGAGCCCGAACCTGGGTAAAATCATGTGTCCATGTTACCACCGCTCCAAGACGCCTAGCTTAGGAACCCTACTAATAGATATGCTGGATATAGAACCGACACCTACATATATGTTTGTGCCATTTTTTTCAAGATTGGTATGTACATAGACGATTGTGCTTAAAAATCGAACCATAATCTTTGGATATGTCTAAAAAATAGCCATAAATGTTTGCTAGAGATTAGTTTGTTCCAAATTTGACGCCACATTTTTATACTATATGTATAGGTGCTATCTGATGATGTTGATAGCGAGGATGAAGATGGTAGGTACAAGCGGCAAATCCTCAGGGAGCTTTATGCGGGAATGCATAATAGACATATTAGGACCTGGAACGGGGGCTTTTGATGCCCATTTTGCAACCAAAAGCTTCATGACATGTATCAAAGTGTTTTGGCGAATGCAAGAGGATGAGCCGTTGGCTCCTCCATTGAACTATGTATGGCTATGTAGTGTCTTAATTATTAATGTTCTTGAGTATGCTTAATGACGGTTGAACTATATACTTATGTTTTAACTATGCTTGTGTACGCTTATTATCTATGCCTGAGTATGTTTAATCTATGTTTACTGATATGTCTCTAGTGTATCTATAATTTTTTACTATTCCGTGCTGTTTTATTGTTAATCTTGGATGTTTTATAATCATTATATAGTCATTTTATATCATTTTTTGGTACTGACCTATTGATATAGTGCTAAGTGCCAATTGTTGTTTTCTGCATGTTTTTTACATCGCAGGAAGTCAATATGAGAAGGATTCCAAATGCCACCAATTTATGATGATTTTTTATGGGCCAGAAGGAACACAATGGGCCCTTGTTGCACCCGAGGAGGGGACAACCCACCAGGGTGCGCCAGGAGGACCAGGCGCGCCCAGGTGGGTTGTGCCCACCTCGGGTACCCCCTCGACCGACTCTTTGCTCTATAAATACCCCCAATATTCTAGAAACCCTAGAGGAGTCGACGAAATTTACATCCAGCCGCCGTAGAGAACAGAACCACGAGATCCAATCTAGACACCATCACAGAGGGGTTAACCACTTCCATTGGTGCCTCTCTGATGATGCGTGAGTAGTTCTTTGTAGACCTTCAGGTCCGTAGTTTGAACAATGATCTCTTGGAGATCCATATGATGTAAGTCTTTTGGCGGTGTGTTTGTTGGGATCTGATGAACTTAGAGTTTATGATCAGTTATATCTTTTTATATCCATGAAAGTTATTTTAGTTCTTTGATCTCTTATATGCGTGATCTCTCATATCCTTGTATTTCTTCTCCGATATTTGGTTTTGTTTGGCCAACTTGATCTATTATCTTGCAATGGGAAGAGTGCGCGGTAGTGGGTTCGATCTTGTGATGCTTGATCCCAGTGACAGAAAGGGAACCGACACATATGTATTTTTGCTACTAAGGATAAAAAGAAGGGATCCATATCTGCTGCAATAGATAAACGAATCTTGTCCAAATCATATCATCGTTTTTATTGCATTACTCCGTTTTTCCATGAACTTAATACACTAGATGCATGCTGGATAGCGGTCGATGTGTGGAGTAATAGTAGTAGATGCAGGCAGAAGTTGGTCTACTAATCTTGGATGTGATGCCTATGTAAAGATCATTGCCTGGATATCGTCATGATTATTTGAAGTTCTATCAATTGCCCAACAGTAATTTGTTCACCCACCATTTGCTATTTTTCACGAGAGAAGCCATTAGTGAAACATATGGCCCCGGGTCTTCTTTCTCATATATTTGCCTTGCGATCTACTTTTTCCTTGAGTTTCTTTTCAGATCTATCAAACCAAACAATACAAAAATACCTTGCTGAAATTTATTTGTTCCATGATCTATTTATCCCATCTACAAATTTACATCACGTGCTTTGCCTATCTTGAGGCGCCGTACCCCGAAAGGGATTGACAACCCCTTTAACACGTCAGGTTGTGAGTTGTTGTTCTTTGAGTGCAGGGGCTATTTACGTTGTGTTGCTTGGTTCTCCTACTGGTTTGATAACCTTGGTTTCATATCTGAGGGAAATACCTACCACCGCTGTACTGCATCATCCCTCCGTCTTTGGGGAAATACCGACGTAGCTTCAAGCTACATCAAAAGGAATTTCAGGCGCCGTTGCCGGGGAGGATCTTCAACATAACCAGGTTCCTAATCACAAATCTCATCTCCTTGAAATTTACATTATTTGCCTCTCATTTTCCTCTCTCCCACTTCACAAAAATTTGCCGTTTATTTGCCTCTCTTTTTCGTTTGTTGTTTTCTTGCCGGATCTGTTTTTATGTGCATCCTTGCTTGCCGGCACGGATAGTTCTTCCTCTATTGCTTGCACTCTTGAGGACGAGGTCCTCAACTTTAAACAAAGGGGAGGAGAAAATTTAAAGATGCTTGGAATAGAATTTGCATTACTTATAATAGATCTATCCGTAAGCAATCTACCGATGTGCTTTTGCGTTGTTTTTATTTTGGCATCACCACTTGGTAAAGATTTGTTCTTGATACGATTACTGATGGAAATTTCTTATTGAGTCCTCCTTTTGATGCTCTTAATGCTATGGGAAATTTAGTAGGCTCACCACCTCTTATGGTTAACGAAACAATTTTAACTCTTGAGCATGTTATGGAAAGACTAGATGCTATTGAAAGAAAATTCTCACAGAAGATCATATGGAAATTATATACAAAAAGATGCAAAAAAATTCTACTAATCTTGGGTCAAAAGCGGGCGATATTTTTAAGTTATTAAAAGAGAGGAGTACCCTAATCCATGAAAAAATAGAAGAAAGTCCATCTCAAATTGATAAATTGGAAGAAATCTTTAGTAATCTAAGTACAGCTTTTACTACCTATAAAATTATTGAGGAAACTCCCATAAAGAGTAAGAAATCTAGGAACAAGGGTGCATCTTCTAGTAATAATGATAAAGGAGACCTTAAGATGATTAGCAACCACCCAGATTTTGTTGAAGTGATAAGAGATCCTTTTTGTAAGAAAGAAATATTTAAATTTACTCTGAGGAGTATTGCTATTGAAGGTCTTTATGCTCAATCTTTGAAGAATTCTAAGTGTTTGATTGAAGAATTGGAAAAGGATGACAAAATTTAGATCCTTGCTTTATGCCTAGCTAAGGGCGTAAAACTATAGTGCTTGTTGGGAGGCAACACAATTAATATAATTATTTTTGCTTTTTGATTTCTGTTCTTGAGTGTTAGCACAATTATGCTACTGTTATGATTGTGTATTTTGTGTTTTAGTTTGTGTTTGTGCCAAGTAAAGCCTTTAGGATCTTCCAGAGTGATAGTTGTTTGATCTTGCTGAAAAAAACAGAAAAATTGTGCTCACGAAAATAATTATCATAAATCACATAAAAGATCCTTTTCCCTGATTCTTTGTGCAGAAGATTAATACACAAATTATTCTGGTCGTCCCAATTTGGTAGAATTTGTTTGAGTTACAGAAGTATTCTAAAGTTCCATATTAGTACAGACTGTTCTGTTTTGACAGATTCTGTTTTCTTTGTGTTGTGCGCTTATTTTGATGGCTCTATGGTTTTCTTTGATGAGTTTCTGCCATAGAAAAGTTGGAATATAGTAGTTATAATAAAAAAACAAAATAAGAATTGGTTTTACATATAACTTATAGTAGTGGTTTTCTTTCTTTTACTAACGGATCTCACAAGGGTTTTGTTGAGTTTTGTGTGATTGAAGTTTTCAAGTTTTGGGTTATCTTACGATGGATGAAAGAAGGATAGAAGAGCCTAAGCTTGGGGATGCCCCAGAATCCCAAGCTATTATCCAATAATGAGCAACCAACTAAGCTTGGGGATGCCCCCGAGTGGCATCCCCTCTTTCTTCTAACGACCATCGGTATTTTACTCGAGACTATATTTTTATTCGTCACATGATATGTGTTTTGCTTGGAGTGACTTGTATGATATGTGTCTTTTCTTATTTTATTTTGTGTTTTAAGACATCATTCCTTGCTTGACACACCTATTCGAGAGAGCCAAAATTATGCCATGACTTGTTAGAATTGCTCTCTATGCTTCACTTAAATTTTTATGAGCAATGGACTTCCTCTAGTGCTTCACTTATATGTTTTTTTAGCACAATGTGCTCAATATTTTTGAAGAAATGCTCTTTTGCTTCACTTAGATTTATTTGAGAGTTAGTAAAATTTTGAAGAAATTCTCTCTTGCTTCACTTAAATTATTTTGAGAGAAAGAAAAATATGTTATGCTCATTATCTTCACTTATATTTGTTTGAGCTTATGAAAAGCAACACATCAAAATTAGTACCAAAGTGATAGATATCCAAGAAGGATAAAGAAAGAAGAAAATATATGTCATGAAGATCATTGGACAAAATAAACTTGATTCTTAGCAATAGTTTTGAGATATGATGATGTGATATGTGAGTCATGTTGGTGAGTAATTGTGCTTAGTAAGAATATTGGTGTTTAGGTTTGTGATTCCCTATGCATGCACGAAAGTCAATAATCATGCAATCAAAATTATATCCTACTTGTGGTGCATTATCCGATGTTAATTATGCTTAATACTTGCTTATGAGATTATTCGTTTCTTGGTTGGTCACTTCTCAATCTTTTTTCTAGCCTTCATTTTGCACCAAGTATGACCTCTACTTGTGCATCCAAAATCCTTTAAACCAGTTTTTCCACATGAGTCCACTATATCTACCTATATGCGGTATTCTTTTTCCGTTCTAAGCAAATTTGCATGTGCCATCTCTAATTTTCAAAATGAACTTCTCTTTTGTGTGTTTGTTTCGCTTGCAGAATGGTAACGGGTAGCTAATATTTTCCATGGTAGATGTGTTATTCTCACGATGAGTGTTTATTCACTTGTCATTACATGAGAGTAAGGCAAATGTATAGGGATGCCCAGTCCCGAAATGCAAAAATGAATTTACGTTATGTTGTCAAATAATAAATTCCTTGGAAAGTGTTGGTATGGAGGGCACTCGTGGATACAGTTAGCCATGGAAAGTGAAAGTTATGGTGGAAAAAGGAATAAACTTCATTTTCTGTTTGGGAACTGCCTATATATCTAGCAGGGAAAGTGTTGGGATGCTCCAAGTCGTTTTCGTTGGTGGGATGGATACACCTACCAAAATGTTTTTATCTCTAATTTTTTTGGCTTTGAGCTCTGGCACCTCTACAAATCCCTACTTCCCTCCGCGAAGGGCCTTTCTTTTACTTTATGCAATTTTTATTTTTGAATTTGAGTCTGTATCCTCTCTTATAAAAGAACCGACTAGGGGACAATATGATCGTACTTAAATATTGGGTGTAGCTAATATTCGAGTGTGTTTCATGAATGGATCAATGTTTGAGCATGATGGGCTAGGGATAACTTGTTTTACCATTGATATTTTGAAAGATATGGTTGCTTGTTGATATGCTTGAGTATCTAAATTATTATGTCAAAACTAGACTATTGCTTTGAATCACACAGAAGTCCAAATGTCCATGCTATTAAGAAAAGAATATGATATGACATGATAAACATCACTCCATATCAAAAATTCTGTTTTATCACTTACCTACTCAAGGACGAGCAGGAGTAAAGCTTGGGGATACTGATACATCTCCCACGTATCTATAATTTTTGACAATTCCGTGTTGTTTTATTATCAATCTTGGATGTTTTATAATCATTATATAGTCATTTTATATCATTTTTTTGGTACTAACATATTGACATAGTGCCAAGTGCCAGTTGTTGTTTTCTACATGTTTTTTACATTGTCGGACATCAATATCAGAAGGAGTCCAAATGCCACGCCAAATTATGATGATTTTTTACGGGCTAGAAGGAACACAACGGGCCTTGCTTGCACCTGAGGGAGTCCCGAGGAAGGGACAACCCACCAGGGCGCACCAGGAGGCCCAGACGCGCCCAGGTGGGTTGTGCCCACCTCGGGTGCCCCCTCGACCGACTATTTGCTCTATAAATACCCCAATATTCCATAAACCCTAGAGGAGTCGACGGAATTTTCATCCATTCGCCGCAGAGTACAGAACCACGAGATCCAATCTAGACACCATCACGGAGGGGTTCACCACTTCCGTTGGTGCCTCTCCGATGATGCGTGAGTAGTTATTTGTAGACCTTCGGGTCCGTAGTTAGTAGCTAGATGGCTTCTCCTCTCTCTCTCTTGATTATCAATACAATGATCTATTGGAGATCCATATGATGTAAGTCTTTTGGCGGTGCGTTTGTTGGGATCTGGTGAACTTTGAGTTTATGATCAGTTATATCTTTGTATATCCATGAAAGTTATTTGAGTTCTTTGATCTCTTATATGCGTGATCTCTTATAGCCTAGTATTTCTTCTCCTATATTTGGGTTTTGTTTGGACAACTTGATCTATCTATCTTCCAATGGGCAGAGGTGCCCGGTAGTGGGTTCGGTCTTAGGGTGCTTGATCCCAGTGGCAGAAAGGGAACTGACACATATGTATCCTTGCTACTAAGGATAAAAAGACGGGATCCATATCTGCCGCAATAGATAAACGGATCTTGTCTACATCATGTTATCGTTCTTATTGCATTACTCCGTTTTTCCATGAACTTAATACACTAGATGCATGCCGGATAGTGGTCGATGTGTGGAGTAATAGTAGTAGATGCATGCATAAGTCGGTGTACTAATCTTGGACGTGATGCATATGTAATGATCATTGCCTGGATATCATCATGATTATTTTAAGTTCTATCAATTGCCCAACAGTAATTTGATCACCCACCGTTTGCTATTTTTCACGAGAGAAGCCACTAGTGAAACCTACGGCCCCTGGGTCTTCTTTCTCATATATTTTCCTTGCGATCTACTTTTCCCTTGCATTTATTTTCAGATCTATTAAACCCAAAAATAAAAAAATACCTTGTTACAATTTATTTGTTCTGCGATCTATTTATCCATCTACAAATTTACCTCACATCCTTTATCTACCTTGAGGCGCCGTACCCCGAAAGGGATTGACAACCCCTTTAACACGTCTATTTGCGAGATGTTGTTCTTTGTCTGCGGGGGCTGTTTACGTTGTGTTGCTTGGTGATACTTCTGCAACGTATCTACTTTTCCAAACACTTTTTCCCTTGTTTTGGACTCTAACTTGCATGATTTGAATGATACTAACCCGGACTGACGCTGTTTTCAGCAGAACTGCCATGATGTTGTTTTATGTGTAGAAAACAAAAGCTCTCCGAATGTCCTGAAAATCCACGAAGAAACTTTTTGAAAAAATATAAAAAATACTGGCGAAATAATCAAGACCAGGGGGCCCACACCCTGTCCACGAGGGTGGGGCGCACCCTCCCCCTAGGCGCGCCCCCTGTCTCTTGGGCCCCCTTAGGCTCCGTCGACCTCAACTCCAACTCCATAAATTCCGTCTCGTGGAGAAAAAATTAGAGAGAAAGTTTCATCGTGTTTTACGATACGGAGCCGCCACCAAGCCCTAATCTCTCTCGGGAGGGCTGATCTGGAGTCCGTTTGGGGCTCCGGAGAGGGGGATTCGTGGCCATCGTCATCATCAACCATCCTCCATCACCAATTTCATGATGCTCACTGCCGTGCATGAGTAATTCCATCGTAGGCTTGCTGGACGGTGATGGGTTGGATGAGATTTACCATGTAATCAAGTTAGTTTTGTTAGGGTTTGATCCCTAGTATCCACTATGTTCTGAGATTGATGTTGCTATGACTTTGCTATGCTTAATGCTTGTCACTAGGGCCCGAGTGCCATGATTTCAGATCTGAACCTATTATGTTTTCATGAATATATGTGTGTTCTTGATCATATATTGCAAGTCTATAGTCACCTATTATGTGTTATGATCCGACAACCCCGAAGTGACAATAATCGGGATACTTATCGGTGATGACCGTAGTTTGAGGAGTTCATGTATTCACTATGTGCTAATTCTTTGTTCTGGTTCTCTATTAAAAGGAGGCCTTAATATCCCTTAGTTTCCGCTAGGACCCCGCTGCCACAGGAGGGTAGGACAAAAGATGGCATGCAAGTTCTTTTCCATAAGCACGTATGACTATTTACGGAATACATGCCTACATTACATTGATGAACTGGAGCTAGTTCTGTGTCACCCTATGTTATAGCTATTACATGAGGAATCGCATCTGACATAATTATCCATCACTGATCCATTGCCTACGAGCTTTTCACATATTGTTCTTCGCTTATTTACTTTTCCGTTGCTACTGTTACAATCACTACAAAACCCAAAAACATTACTTTTGCTATTGTTACCTTTATTATCATACTACTTTGCTACTAAATACTTTGCTGCAGATTCTAAGTAATCCAGGTGTGGTTGAATTGACAACTCAACTGCTAATACTCAAGAATATTCTTTGGTTCCCCTTGTGTCGAATCAATAAATTTGGGTTGAATACTTTATCCTCGAAAGCTGTTGTGATCCCCTACACTTGTGGGTTATCACTTGGTTCTCCTACTGGTTCGATAACCTTGGTTTCATATCTGAAGGAAATACCTACCACTAATGTGCTGCATCATCCCGTCCTCTTTGGGGAAATATCAACGTATCTTCAAGCGATCATTTACTTATGTCTAAATGTGGGATATGGATGCAATCAGTTCAGTTGATGGAATCTACCTCGGTCCTGGTTTATTGGTCCCTTTGTAATTTGTGTTAAATTTTGACCAAAGATTTAACTGAAAAAAAGTTAGTGCAGGTCAGCAAAAATTATATCATTGGATTCATATTTGAACATAGTGTTCAATGATATAATTTTTTGTGACATGCATAAACATTTGTTAGTTAAATTTTTGGTCAAAATTTGGCACAATTACAAAGGGGACCAATAAACCAGGACGGAGGTAGTACGTCAATCACACATGGTTCCCAAATTGGAATCGTGTGCAATGACTTTCATTTTCCCAGTTACATTAATCACACACGGTTGGCTCTAGGTTTCCTTCGAAACTCATTGTGGGATAGAAAACCCTCACCACCCAATTCAAAAAAGAAAAAAGAAAACCCTCACCATCCCCACGTCACAAAAACCCTCACCCGCCCACCACCCCCTCCGGTCCACATTCACACATGTACAAGTGAGGGAGTCCTGGATTATGGGGTCCTCAGGGAGCCGGCCTATGTGACATGGGCTGGACTGATGGGTCGTGAAGATACGAGATAGAAGGCCTTCTCCTGTGTCCGGATGGGAGTCTCCTTTGCATGGATGGCAAGCTTGGCATCCGGATGTATAGTTTCCTTCCTCTGTAAACCAACCTTGTACAACCCTAGTCCCCTCTGGTGCTTATATAAACCGGAGGGCTTAGTCCATAGGCAAAATCACAATCAAAACCCCTATACTCACCAAATTCAATAAAGTAGGAAGTTGGGTATTACCTGCATTAAGAGGGCCCAAACCTGGGTAAACATTGTGTCCCCTGCCTCCTATTACCTTCGATCCTTAGATGCATAGTTCGGGACCCCCTACCCGAGATCTGCCGGTTGTTGACACCGACATTGGTGCTTTCATTGAGAGTCCCATTGTGCCATCACTAGAAGTCTCCATGGCTCTATCGATCATCTACAACAATGGCGCCTTAAGGGAGACTTTTCCCCCCGGCCAAATTTTCGTATTCGGCGGCTTCGCACTACGCGCCCAATCGATTGGCCATGTGGAGCAGATCGGCAGCTACGCCCCTGGTCATCAGATCAGTTTGAAAATCTGAACTACGACGCTAACATCGGCGGAGACTTGGTCTTCCAAGGGTTCGCGGCCCCAATCACCACTTTGGCCTTAAATCCGGAGTGCACCACCAGGTCCGAAGGCGAGAGTTTAAAAACCCGCCATGCTCTCTGCAGCTATAGAGCCTCACACCAGAGAACCAGAGGGGATCGCTTCACCGGCAGGCCTGGAGTCACGCCAGGCTCCCTCTATCCTCATGGAGCCGGACACGCCTCCGGACACTAACTCTGAACTATTGAGATCCGCAACATATGAGCTCGACTAGGGTACTTATGTCCTACCCTACTCGACGGACTCTCGCTTCCCTATCCAAACCTCACTCTTAAACGAGGCCCTGGACTTAATGCGATCTCCCGCCATTGCATAAGAATTGCTGCCAAACTACGCCCAGCCCCCACTAGGGGTTGAGAGCGGGGACCTTTATGTCCCACCCACCACCCATTTCATAGACCCTGTAGAGGACTTAACCGACATGCTCGACTACGATCCGAAGACATCGACGGTATGGACGACGATGCCGAAGAGGAGAAAAGCCAGAACCCATCATTCACCGGATGCTGGACGGTCATTTCCAGATATGATGTGTACACGGTAGATACACCCAAAGAGGATGACGGTGATGGTGGGAAGGGTCCCATCGAGGACAAGCCTTCTGAGGCACCACCAAAGCGTTGACACTAGCGACGCCGCTCGAGATCACGTCGCGAAAAAGACAGCAACACCGGCACCGAAGACAATAATACTCTGGGTAACGTTGAAGACCAAGAAGCCCCTATCGAGACAACATCCGAACAAGATGATTGGGAGGATGGGCAAGTTAACCCCGACGACCCCGTCGGGAACGAGGGCTCGGAGGATAGTAACTACCTACCGATCTCCGAAGAGGATGAGAGCCTCAGCGACGAAGATTTCATCATGCCAGAGGAACCCCTCGAACAAGAGCACTTTAAGCACAAGCTAATAGCCACCACAAGAAGCCTGAAAAAGAAGAAGCAGCAACTTCAAGCTGATTAGGATCTGCTCAATGACAGATGGACTAATGCCCTGGCAGCCGAGGAATACGGCCTCGCACACCCAACTAAGAGTTACCCGAAGCGCAAGCTGCTACCCCAATTCGACGATGAGGCCCCAGAGCCTATACCGCCAATGCGTAACGCTGCCAACAGACCAGACCGACCACCACATGGCCGGGATAGAGCGGCAACTCAAGCCGAGCACCAGCCTGCACCACCCTGCCATAAAGGCAGAGAGACAGTGGCTGCAGGATACGCTTATGACCTACGACATGACCTGGATAATAGATACGGCCAGACCAGATCAATCTATGGATCAAGGGGACGTGCCCCAGCAGGAGAAGATGACCATCAGGCCTGGCGCAACAAGCACACCTCCACCCGGGCCGAAAACCGTATATGGACTTCATCAGAACTGCATCGTGACGTTGCCTGATACAGAGGCGCCGCACACCCCCTATGCTTCACCGATGAGGTAATGGAGCACCAGTTCCAAGAAGGGTTGAACACCATGAACATTTAATCATACGATGGCACAATGGATCACGCAGTATGGATTGAAGACTTTCTTCTCCACATTCACATGGCTCGCGGTGACGATTTGCACGCCATCAAATACCTCCCCCTTAAACTTAAGGGACCAGCTAGGCATTGGTTAAACGGCCTCCCAAAAAATTCTACTGTAAGCTAGGAAGAACTGGAGGATGCCTTTAGAGACAACTTCCAAGGCACTTATATCCGGCCTCCGGACGCCGATGACCTCAGTCACATAGTCCGGCAGCCCGGAGAATCAGCCAGAAAATTCTAGACCCGGTTCCTAACTAAAAAGAACCAAATTGTTGATTGTTCAGACGTCGAGGCTCTAGCAGCCTTTAAACACATCATTCGCGGTGAATGGCTCGCCCGACACCTCGGCCAAGAAAAGTTGAATTCCATGGAAGCCCTCACATCACTTATGACCCACTTTTGCGCAGGCGAAGATAGCTGGCTAGCCCGTAGCAGCAACAGTACCAGCGACCCTGGCACTTCTGAAGCCAGAAACAACAACGGCAGGCCCCGACGCAACAAAAACAAGCGTTGGAGAAACACTGACAATGCCGAAGACACGGCGGTCAACGCCGGACTCAATGGCTCCAAACCTGGTCAGCGGAAGAAGCCATTCAAAAGAAAGAAAGACAGTTCATCTAGCCTGGACCGAATACTCGATCGACCTTGCTAGATCCATGACACCCCTGACAAGCCTCGCAACTATACCAACAGAAGTTTTTGGGTCTTTAAATAGGCCGGTAAGTTAAACACCGAGCTCCCGGGGAAAGGATAGACCAAAGAGGATGACGACGAGGAGCTTCGCGCACCGAACACTTGGGGGAGGGGGGGGGGCAGAAGAAATTTCCCCCCGAGGTCAAAACGGTGAACATGATATACATTACTCACGTCCCCAAGAGGGAGCGTAAGCACGTGTTAAGGGACGTCTATGTAATAGAGCTAGTCGCCCCAAAATTTAACCCATGGTCAGCTTGACCGATCACTTTCGATCGCAGAGACCATCCGACCAGTATCCATCATGAAGGTTCAGCCGCGTTGGTCCTCGACCCAATTATCGATGGATTCCACCTCATGAGAGTCCTCATGGACAGCGACATCAGTCTTAACCTACTCTATCAGGACACAGTCCGCAAAATGGGTATTGACTCGTCAAGAATCAATCCCACCGAAACTACCTTCAAAGGAGTAATACCTGGCATATAGGCCCGCTGCACGGGCTCAATCACATTGGAGGTCGTCTTCAGTTCACATTGGAGGACTTGATCTTCGACATCGTCCCTTTCCGTAGTGGCTATCATGCACTGCTTTGACGAACTGCGTTTGCCCGCTTCAACACGGTCCTGCATTATACTTATCTAGAACTCAAGATGCCAGGACCACGCGGTGTTATAACAGTCCAAGGAAACATGGAGCGCTCCCTCCGTGCTGAGGAACACACCATGACCCTCGCAGCGGAACTGCGGGTCGGCCTTATCAAGCCAAACTCCACATCGACAGTCTAGCCCCCGGACCCTGTGAAAAGAGTTTGGACTACCTTGCATAATGACAGCCCAGCTCGTCAGGAGCTCGATTAGCAATTCAGCCTATGTCTTAGCCCTAGTCGAACATCGGCGTATGTACCGCATGCACATAACTACACACTAAAGGTACCAAGGGAGACGATGGAGGCATATCAAGGATAAAGTCCACAATATGGCTCAACCGTACGTGGACCCTCATATCTACATTTTTTTTAAAAAACTTTCATTTTCCTTTTCTGGTTCCCTACAACCCACATCACCTTTTTATGGTGCCAAAAGCCCTTTTCCCGGCCCCTTATGAAACATGCTCATTAATCCTCTCAAAGGATCACACACCAAGGCGAAAAGCAACGCAAATGCATGGCAGAGTACCTAAAGGATCTTCAAAGATCGCCTCTTCCCTTTTTTAGTATCTGTACACAACTTTCCCTTGCGCTCGACATGTAAAATAGCCTCGACGCTTATAGAATTATCTGTACAAATACGTTTTGACGTATCGATCATAATATAATAGAAACAGTTTTTCGCCCAACCTATTTGGTACTGGTTCATTCCCTAATCTGTATTCCCTCCTTTTCGTCTGATTGTCATGTACACCTCGGGACGACTTAAATCGCCAGGGGCTCCATTCAGCCACGTACATTTATCAAAAATAACATAAGTCCGAACACTTTTATAGTACAATTCGGCGTCCCGAATCTAGCATTATATGCATTGGCTCCGAATCCTGTCTTGGCTCAATAGTTGGGTTGCCCGGCTCCTGTGGTTACTACCTTACATTCGGATTGTTCGGCTAAGGAAGTAAAGTGAGAACTACTGCGATTGTGTTTCTGGTTCATCCGGATAAACACCTCACTAGAGAAAGCCGAAAACTGACTGTCGTGATGCGGCGAGAGCTGGTCAGCTATTCGGTGACTAAGTATAAATCTCTTGCGATTTTTCTGTGGCACATGAAGGACCGGTCTTCACCATGTTAGGTGTCTAGAACAACCAAGTTCGGATAACCGAACAATACCAGGGGCTGCGCCTACAATCTTATTGTTAAACTCCTATGGATAAGTGAGAGTGATAAAGCCGCATAGTCTGATTGCATAGTTCGCCCCACTAACACCTCCTTTAAGTACCAAGTCGTTTGGGTTAAGCGTGTTTTTGTGTTGTTTCGGATACCCCCGTACTATCTACGTGAGGGGCTGAAGCCGACGACTGGCCAACTCTCAGATTCAATAAACGGCCGCAACGGATGGGATACATTCATTCAAAAATGATGTCCTTCGAACGCTGGCCCTCTACAATGCAGGATCCTTCAAGGATATCATTGAAATACCGCTCCGGCATACGGTGCTCCTTCCCTGCGGGCGGTCCCTCGGTTGCAAGATTGGTGGCATTCATCTTTGCTCACTACACCTTGACATGGGCCAAGGCTATCCGGGCACCTTTGATACAGACTGTCCGCTTTATAGCATCAAGCCGGGGGCAGACATCGACTAGCCGCTTCACAAGCCCAAAATAGCTAATGGGTATAGGTTCGGCTGGCCAAAGACAGACTATAATATCCTTCATCGCAAGTTCAGCCACCCTATGCAGCTAAGTCAGCTATTTCAGCTGATCACTTAGGGGCACAGGATGCTCTGGCGCAAGGTACTGCGACCAGAACAGCTTCTTTGTTGAGCTCCCCTCTTCGGCTCGGAAGAAATCTGCAGCATCATCAATGCTTTGGGGTAGATCCGCAAACGCGCCTGGAGAACTCTAAATGCGTGTCTGTAAGGTGTATTTTCTCCTTACAAATTTGCTTTGCATATTAAAGACCTTACCCGCCGCGATCTGCTTGGCCTCTCGGATCTCCCGACAGGCGCCTTCGGCTTCAACTCGGGCATCCTTCACACTTTGGAGTGTTGTAGCAAGTTCATAGTCTCGATCCGACACCTTGCTCTCCAACGACTCACATTTGCTTATAGCATCTGTGAGCTCTTGTTGGACTTCATCCAACCTCGCTTTATGTTTTTGGCAGACGGCTCGCTACTCGTCCGCCTCCTTCTTGGCCTCAGCCAGCGCACTCTTGAGGTCCTCGACCTCAGACGCGTCAACTATGAGTGTAATCATAAAGCTCATTTAGATAACAAATCGGAACTCATATCATTTCAGATACGCTTCTGTATCACATACCTTGCCTTTGCTCCAACTTCCGCTTTAGTTCGGACAGTTCGGCGGCATGCGAAGTTGCCGCTAGCATCGAAGCCTATTCATCAAAAGAGACATATATGTTAGCTCTTGCGAAGCATTATTCGATCCTCTCTTCGGCCTTTCTTCGCGAACGCCAAACAGAGTCTCAGGGGCTACTATCTATACACAGGCATTCCTTTTGCAAACAGCCAAAAATATATTACGTCACATACCTCAAAGCCTGTTAAAAGGGTGGTATAGGCTTGGTTCAATCCATTTTTAGTGGATCAAACCTTTTCAACCACCATACCCATCAGGGTACGGTGTTCCTCCACAATGGAAGCACTCTGAAGCGCTTCCACCAGAGTGTCCAGCGCCTCCGGATCGATAGAGGACGCCAATGCAGATGGTGCACCGCCTTCTTTCTAAGGAGGCTGCTCGCCCGATTTCGGAGACGTATGGGCCTCCGGAATAATATTCGGTTGGGGGCCGAATTGAGCTTGGCCCCCATCGCCGGTCTCCATGGGGATCAATTTCCCCCCTTTTCGGCAACAGAGGTATTACCCTCTGTTGCCACCTCCACGGCCTTCTGCACCTCCCTAGACAACACTTCGGTGTTGTCCGTAGCGGTGCATGGAGAGACCTGCAGAGTCAATCGCTCTACATCGCGTTCGGCCCGAGCGAGTTCCCAGATGACAACGATCGTTGGGGGAGATCGCGAGCCGCACTGCAACACACAATTCAATATGTTAAAATCACAAGGCATAAATTCAGATATGTGTATGGTGTCTTCGGATACTTATGTAATCATCGGCTTCCGCTTTGGAATCATCTGGAAGGGAGGGTTTCCCCTTCTTTGACGCCTCCGCCTCTAGATCCGCGGAGGCCGCCCTTTTCTTCTTTCCCCCGTTAAGGGGCGTGTTGCTCTCTTCCTCCTCTACATATTCGTCATGAGAGGAGGAGGTCTCGGTATCTTCGGACACAACATCCAAAGCGCCCTTACGGCGGAGGCCACCACTGGCCTCCTTGCCCTTCTTCTTGGCCTTCTTCTCCGGCGCCTGATACGGTGCCAGAACCAGCATCTTCGTCAACAAAGGGATGGCTGGGTCTTCGGGCAGCGGACCTGGACATTGGATTTGCTCCGCGTTCTTTGTCCAGTCCCGTGGGAGTAATGGAATGTTCAATATACTCCTTGGATTTTCAAATTAAAGTCATCATAAAACTTATGGGAGTGGCCGGACGATCGGAGTCGACGCTGCGGTCTTTGGTCGTTTCCGGCCACGACTTCTGAGCCTTGAAAAGCAGCTTCCATATGTATTCGTGCGTCGTGCCGAAGAACCACTACAGGGTCCAAGGACCGACCGGGTCGAATTCCCACATATGTAGAGTCCGGCATTGGCAAGGGAGAATCCGGCGAAAAAGCATCACCTCGATCACACTGGTAAGACTAGTGTTCTTGTTTATCATACCCTTGACGCGGCTCTCCAGCATTGTCACCTTGTCGGGCGACTCCCAATCTAGGCACTTATTGAGCCAGGATGGAAGCCGCATCGGGGGCCCAGACTTGAACTCAGGAGCGGCGGCCCATGTGGCATCGCAGGGTTCCGTGATATAGAACCACCCCTGCTGCCATCCCTTGACAGTCCCCACAAAGGCCCCCTTTGTCTAGGTGTCGTTGGAAAGTTTGCTCACCATGGCGCCGCTGCAGTCCGCCTGTTGGCCTTCAACCACCTTTGGCTTCACATTGAAGACCTTGAGCCATAGGCCGAAGTGGGGAGGGATGCAGAGGAATGCCTCGCACACGATGATAAACGCCAAAATGTTGAGGAAGGAATATGAGGCTAGATCATGAAAATCTAACCCATAGCAAAACATGAGACCGCGGACGAAAGGATGAAGGGGAAACCCTAGTCTGCGAAGGAAATGGTGGATGAACAATACTCTCTTATTAGGATTCGGAGTGGGAATGATCTGCTTTCTGGTAGGGAGCTGGTGGATTATATCCGCGGCCAGGTACCCAGCTTCCCGGAGCTCCATGATCTTCTCCTCTGTAACAGAGGAAGCCATCCACTTGCCTTGCGCTCCAGATCCGGACATGGCTGGGGTGTTTGGTGGCAATGGAAAAGATTGGAACTTGGGCGCTAGAGCTCGAATGGCAGATGGGCAGAGGAGGAAGAAGGCGTGAGGTAAAAAGACAGATCCTTATCTTCTTATAAAAGGCAGTGGATATCAAGCATTCCCTCATAAGCCTTAAATCTTTCCTATTCCAAAGGGCACATGCGAATGGCATGGTTGGATTACCCAAACCCCTCTTGATGAGAATCCCGTGATAAGGAGAGATGATCTCTACTTTGACAAGACGTGTCAATGACCATGTCTCGAAACACGAAGCGGGGGCTGGAAAACTGTTCGGGATACTAACAAGGCTAGGACATAATGCCTCGCCGAAAAAATTGCCTATGTACGTGAGTTACTTTGTTTAGAGTATTTTTGCCCTCACAGCTCAAAGTTGTAATTATTAAACAGAGCTGATACAGCTATTATGTGTGAAAGACTCCTTTGGAGTATTGGGAGAAGGAACTCGCCTTGCAATGCCGAAGACACTCTGTGTGCCGGATACATCGTCATAGAAGCCCAGTTTAGTGGCTACTGAGGGAGTCCTGGACTATTGGGTCCTTGGGGAGCCGGCCTATGTGACATGGGTCGGACTGATGGGCCGTGAATATACGAGATAGAAGGCCTTCTCCCATGTCTGGGTGGGAGTCTCCTTTGCGTGGATGGCAATCTTGGCGTCTGGATGTATAGTTTCCTTCCTTTGTAAACTGACCTTGTACAACCCTAGTCCCCTCCAGTGCTTATATAAACCAAAGGGTTTAGTCCATAGGGAGAATCACAATCATACAAGCTAGATATCTAGGGTTTAGCCATTACGATCTCGAGGTAGATCAACTCATGTAACCCCTATACTCATCAAAGTCAACCAAGCAGGAAGTAGGGTATTACCTCCATTAAGAGGGCCAGAACCTGGGAAAACATCATGTCCCCTGCCTCCTGTTACCTTTGATCCTTAGACGTATAGTTCGGGACCCCCTACACGAGATCTGTCGGTTTTGACACCGACAACAAGCTCCTCCGTGACTCTGCATTGCGTTGGCTATCGCCGCGGCAACCACTTAGCTCGACGCCTGTCACCGTCGCCAGGCTGCCAGCAAACTCCACTGCATTTCGCCAATTCCGCTTGTTGCCGCTTATCGCCATCGACTTTCTCGATGTTGCTCGCGGTTGACACATCTTCGCTCGATTAGGGAATCCGCGGTATTGAGGGTTTTTTCTCATGGACAACAAGGTAACTAATTTACTGAGATGTTCTCTCATTTCTTATCCCAGTTCATCTGCCTACTTTAATCACCCGACCGAAATAGCCATGAATTTATTTTTATTCGAGCTGATTTGAGGGTTTTCTTTCATTCATAGAGTGCATAGTGCACGGACACATCAGGACTTTGCGGCCTCGTCCAGGCATCCATGGAGTTCCATCTCACCGTAACATGACTTCAGGATGTGCACGGTATGTTCAATCTCACCCTACATCGGTTGGCATGGCCTACTTTCCTGAACATACACTATATATTGCTACATTTGGATAAAAGGTGCCACATCCAACATATAGATCAAAGGGGATTTTTTTCCTCTTCCTTCTATACTAGGCAAATTAATGATATATTGTTCTCTCGATTACTCTATTTCCATGACATCATGGTTACACTATATGTTTAATTATAGACTTTTGTCCTTTGATTCCAACTGTTATACTATTATTTCAATTTTGCCTATATTTGAATGTTACCATATTCTTTAACAATCCTACAATTTTCTACAGCACGTCCCTTGCTATGCAACATCATCTTTAGTACATAATCTTGCCCTTTACATAAGTCAAGTCTGCAGGGATGTCATACCGAACAAAAACCATGGATTTACAATCGTTGCTTCTGTAAGACTTGATGAACATGGTCACTCCTATTTTGGCACGAGCCTTTGGACAGAAATTAAGTTTTATGCACTGAAATCTGGCACTAAAATTGCACTGCACATAAAAGAGACTGGTCATGAGATATATGTTAACATCCCCGATGATATCATCCGTCCAAACTTTGTTAGAAGTAAGTTTTCTTTTCAAGTATCTGCATGTTGACTTACCTAGCAATATCAAAGGAATTGTGTAGTATTTAAGCAACCAATTGTTATTCCATTTTCTTACTCTATTCATACCTACTAACTTCTAGTTACTAATACACTTCTCTTTTGCCATGTTTTAACTAAATATTCCCTATACTCCCACTTCTACCAGAAAGCGCCACTGACAAGGAGACTCCAGAGGTGGAGAACGAGGCTGCCAACAAGCAGAGGCGGGTCAAGCAAGAACCGCAAGTGACTCCAGCAGGCCTAGACTTCATCAGTAGCCTCCCTGATGAGATGTTGATAGTCATCATCTCCCTCCTAACAATCAAATATGGGGCACTGACAACCGTCCTTTCCCGGCGTTGGCGCCCCCTATGGCACTCCACCCCTCTTGACCTCATTGATGCCCATGACCTCTGCCATGGCTATCGCAAAAGCATGGATGCGTTGTCCAATATCCTGACAGTCAGCCTGGCCCAATCAGAGTCGTCTGCATGGTCAAGTTCCATTCCAACGGGAAGGACTGAGCCAAGCTTGATGAGTGGTTCTGATTCCCCGCCCTAGATCAGCTCGAGGAGCTCATTTCTAATGATGGGCATATGTGCTCACTGCCAACGTCCGCACTCCACTTCGCACCCATGATGCGGCTCGCCAAGTTCATGATCTGCCATCCCCCCTTAATGATGTGCCCACACTTTTTCTACCAGTCTGAAGCACCTCGAGCTCGTCGCCGTTTGCATCCCAAAGGATGACATGGAGCATCTGCTCTACGACTGTACTACACTCGAGTACCTTCATCTTTAGGCAATCAATGGGTTCAGTAGCTTCCACATCACCTCCATGACTCCCTGGACTATTTATGTGTGTTGTTGGTGCTGCAACAAGAGATGACAAAAGGTGTACCACAGTATGGTTAGTGAGGACACACCATCATTTGAGAGATTAGTTGTAGTTGATCAAGAAGGTCCAACTAGAACGAATGTCATTTCTGCGCTAAAATTGACAGTGTTGGGCTACTCGCCAGACAAATACTCCAAACTTGATATTGCATCCTGCTACTTCCTGAGCTTGCATTGGTTTTTCCCTTGAAAAGGAATGGGTGATGCAGCAAATAGAGATAAGTATTTCCCTCAGTTAAGAACCAAGATGTCAATCTAGTAGGAGATACAAGCAAGTCTCCAATCTACGAACCTGCACAAACAATCAAGCACTTGCACCCAACGCACTAAAGGGGTTGTCAATCCCTTTACGGTCACTTGCAAAGGTGAGATCTGATGGAGATAGGTATAAAAGATTACTAAAACATAAAACAAAATAAAAGTAAATAAATTGCAGCAAGGTATTTTTAGGTTTTTTGGTTTCTAGATCTGAAAATATATGATGGAAAATAGACCCGGGGGCCATAGATTTCACTAGAGGCTTCTCTCTTGAAGGAAAATAATATGGTGGGTGAACACATTACTATCGAGCAATTGATAGAAAAGCGCTAAGTTATGACGATATCTAAGTCAATGATTATGAATATAGGCATCACGTCTGTGTCAAGTAGACCGACTCTGGCCTGCATCTACTACTATTACTCCAACATCGACCGCTATCCAGCATGCATCTAGAGTATTAAGTTCATAAGAACGGAGTAACGCCTTAAGCAAGATGACATGACGTAGAGGAATAAACTCAAGCAATATGATGAAACCCCTATCTTTTTACCTTGATGGCAACAATACAATATGTGTCTCGCTACCCCTACTTTGTCACTGGGTGAGATCACTGCAAGATTGAATCCAAAACTAAGCACCTCTCCCATTGCAAGGAAAACCAATCTAGTTGGCCAAACCAAACCGATAATTCGAAGAGAAATACAAAGATATCAAATCATGCATATAAGAATTGAGAGAAGATTCAAATAATACTCATAGATAAACTGATCGTAAATCCACAATTCATCGGATCTTGACAAACACACTGCAAAATAAAATTACACCGGATAGGTCTCTAAGAACATCGAGGAGAACATGGTATTGAGGATCAAAGAGAGAGAAGAAGCTATCTAGCTACTAGCTATGGACCCGTAGGTCTGTGGTAAGCTACTCACACTTCATCGAAGGGTAATAGAGATGATGTATAAGCCCTCCATGATCAAACCCCCCTCCGGTATGGTGCCGGAAAAGGTCCCTAGATGGGATCTCACTGGTGCAGAATGTTATGACGGCGAAAACATTTTTGGTGGACTCTTTTGGTCATTTGGGAATATTTCTTAATTTATAGGCCTAGAATTAGGGTTAGAGGAGCTCTGAGGGGCCCACAAGCCCTCAGAGAGCCCCCCCTCGGGTGCGCCCCTGTGGCTTGTGGCCACCTCGGGACTCATGTGACTTCATCTCCAAGTCCTACGTGTGTCTTCTGGTCCAAGAAAAATCATCGTGGAAGTTTTATTCCGTTTGGACTCCATTTGATATTCCTTTTCTGTAGAACTCAAAAACAAGGAAAAACAGAAGCTGGCACTAGGCTCTGGGTTAATAAGTTAGTCCCAAAAATAATACAAATGGGCATATTAATGCATATATAACATCCAAAATAGAAAATATAATAGCATGGAACAATCATAATTATAGATACGTTGGAGACGTATCAGATCCACACCCATTCAGGTACAACAGTCGCCTTCTACCTCTCCTTCTTGAAATTTTCATTATTTCTAATTTTGAATATGTATGTTCTTCTATCAACCAGAAAATGATTCCGACAAGCTTGACCTCGAATCTGTGCACAGTGGAGGTCTTGGCACTAGAATCTATCGGCCCCAACCTGGACCAAGTTGTTAGTTTCGTGAGATGCTTTCCCTGCCTGGAGAAGCTATATATCAAGGTGATGTTCCTTTCCTGTTAACCATAATGGAGTTCACTTTTTGGCACCTTTCCCAACTCTACAATGACAATGTACTGCGATTTCTGAAGGAATTTTGGAGGATTTCAGTACATACATGTTTCCCCCCATATTGGTTGCTTGATTCATATGGTTACAATCCATAAGCATTTCTCCTTTGGATTAATCCGTACTAGTTTTCTTAGGGAATTTTTCATCCAATCCAACCTCTTGTGAAGAAGGCTACATTTTTCTAGATTGTAATCAAATGCCCATGTTAATCATGTCAGATTGAAGCTAACACGTTACTGCATTTTACAAATCCTGCAAACCAAATAAGCCTGTAGTAGTGTTCAAAACTGCATGTAGGCACTACATGTTTTGCACGTTTTGCTCTTTTGGAGATAACATTAGGCCCGGTGGTGGATAATGTGATACAATATGAAAATCACATCGAATGCCTAGATCTGAATCTCTCAGAAACTACTTTGAACTCCTACCGAGGGACCTTACCGGAGATTATATTTGCTAGGTTCTTTGTTGTTAGAGCAAGGGTCCTGAAGGTAATGAGGTTTGCCCTAGATTTATTTTGCAAAAATGAATGGTTTGTTGATCAGCGCCAGTGGCTGCGGTGGAATGGAAAATGCTCTGAAAAAGCTTAATTTCATTTTGGAACTTCAGATGATAGAGTAATTGGAAGTCATCGTGTCAAACCCATACATGACTTGTCAGTGGTTGATCCCTTTGCAGAAATGATGAGGTTTTGAAACCATCCTTACTAGTGGTAATATTAGTTTGAATCTCGCTTATATCCATGTTCAGCTGATCAGCACGGGCGTTTGCGGCTGAATGAGCTGAATTTCTTTTCTAATATCAGTTTGAACCTTCTAATCTTCGAATTTGAGCCATATAACTCTGGAGTTTGAACCTTCTAATGTTTGGGGCTTTTGTGGTACAATCGTTGAAATGGCATTGTATGAGACTCGTATATTGGTAGTACTATTTTGACCTTAATATGAAATGGACTTGGATTTTATAAGCCATTCTCCAATGTGTTTCTCTTGTTAATCTCATAGCACACAATCTATATATCTAACTCAACTTTGATTTTCGACATTATTGCACACAGTTAGTTTCTTCAACCATGTGCCTTGTAGAGCGCATAATTAATTATTGCAATCGAGTGTCGGTCATCACCCTTCTGTGTAAGTTTGACCTCATCACCCACGGGCAAACTTATGATCGACGTCATTCCACACACTTCATTTTTACAAAGCTTTTTTCCAATAAACGCCCACGATTTTCCCCTCTTCTACCGATGCGTGGCGAAACTAGCCAGGCGGGAAGCTTGTAGGGTAAGTTGGGGGGTTGCACGGGAACAGGCTTACCAATGATACATTTGGCGCCTCTTTGAGCGCACACGTGGTGAAACGAAACGCGTGCGGGGTGCTCAAGCATGCACTGGAATCCTCCCCTATGAACGTTGTGACAAGACGTGACAATTACAGGCCGACCGACCCCCATTTATTACATCAGCCATTTATCCCATGCGTCTCTTCAACCTTTCGACCGTGCCCCAGTATTGCAAGAAGCACACCCACCATGACAATTCTTAGAGGGTATCCCGCACGGCTCCAATGGCGCTCCAAGCTGCTGTTGATGATGAGCAGTAGTTCACCATAAATGCCGTGGTGGACACCCACAGAAGGTTCACGAAGCTCTTGGTGGTGTACACCAACAACCCGGTCTGGGCGGAGCACTCCATCCACATAATGGATTTGTTGCTTGCTAAGGAGAAGTACAAGGGGGTCGGGTTCGACCTCGAGTACACCCCTGTTCATGTCGGGTCTCGTCCCAAGGTCCCCGTCGCCTAGATGTGCGTCTGCAATCACGCCCTCGTAAACACCTACAACCTAGCCACAAGGCCTTGAGAGCGTTTCACCAGGTTTGTCAACAGCGCCCACTACATGTTTGCTATGGTGGACATCACCGACGATATAAAGGTGCTCAAGAATTCGGGCATCACCTGCCAGAATCTTGTCGACATCTAGGGCCAATACAAGACCTGGGACAACAAGAAGCATAATAAAGACTCACTAGTTCACCTCACCGAGGCCTTCATTGATGCCTACTATAGACCTGAAGGATTCCTGCAACAAGGACAACCGTGCATGGCACTCGGCCAAGATGGAGAAACTAGAGAAAGCACATGTCGTGTACACGGCCAAGGAGGCATACACGAAGTACGAGATATACAGGCGGATCGTTGACACAAGGAAGTGCTCATTCCCCAAAACAGCCAAGGATCCAGCCGGAAGCAGAGCAATGGCAAGCTTCGTGCTACTTCTTGAGCTTGCGTTGATTTTTCGCTTGAAGAGGAAAGGGTGATGCAGAAAAGTAGAGATAAGGATTTCCCTCATTTAAGAACCAAGGTATCAATCCAGTAGAGACACAAGCAAGTCTCCTATCTATGCACCTGCACAAATAATCAAACATTTGCACCCAACGCGATAAAAGGGTTGTCAATCCCTTCATGGTCACTTGCAAAGGTTAGATCTGATAGAGATAGATATAAAGATTAGTAAAACGTACAACAAAATAAAAGTAAATAAATTGCAGCGAGGTATTTTTGAGGTTTTTTGGTTTATTGGTCTAAAAATATATGATGGAAAATAGACCCGGGGGCCAAAGGTTTCACTAGAGGCTTCTCTCTTGAAGGAAAATAATACGGTGGGTGAACAAATTACTGTCGAGCAACTGATAGAAAAGCGAAAAGTTATGACGATATCCAAGGCAATGATTATGAATATAGGCATCACATCCGTGTCAAGTAGATTGATTCCTGCGTGCATCTACTACAATTACTCCACACATCGACCACTATCCAGCATGCATCTAGAGTATTAAGTTCATAAGAACGGAGTATTGCCTTAAGCAAGATGACATGATGTAGAGGGATGAACTCAAGCAATATGATGGAAGACCCATCTTTTTACCATTGATGGCAACAATACAATATGTGTCTCGCTACTCCTACTTTGTCACTCGGTGAGATCACCACAATATTGAACCCAAAACTAAGCACCTCTCCCACTTCAGGAAAAACCAATCTAGTTGGCCAAACCAAACCAAAAATTCGAAGAGAAATACAAAGATATCAAATCATGCATATAAGAATTTAGAGAAGATTCAAATAATATACATAGATAAACTGATCATGAGTCCACAACTCATCGGATTTCGACAAACACACCGCAAAAGAAAATTCCATCGGATAGATCTCTAAGAACATCGAGGAGAACATGTTATTGAGGATCAAAGAGAGAGAACAAGCATCTAGCTACTAGCTATGGACCCGTAGGTATGTGGTAAACAACTCACGGTTCATGGGAAGGGCAATAGAATTGATGTAGAAGCCCTCCGTGATCGAATCCCCCTTCGACAGGGTGCCGGAAGAGGTCCCTAGATGGGATCTCATGGGTACAGAAGAATACGGCAGCGGAAAAGTATTTTGGTGGACGCTCCTAGTCATATGGGAATATTTGGAAATTTATAGGCCAAGAATTAGGGTTAGAGGAGCTCCGAGGGGCCCTCAAGCCCTTAGGGTGCCTCCTTAGGGCGCGCCCCTATGGCTTGTGGCCACCTCGGGATTCTTCTGAATTCATCTGCAAGTCCTACGTGTGTCTTCTGGTCCAAGAAAAATCATCACGAAAGTTTTATACCGTTTGGACTCCGTTTGATATTCCTTTTCTGTAAAACTCAAAAACAAGGGGAAAACAGAAAGTGGCACTTGACTTTGGGTCAATAAGTTAGTTCCATAAATAATATAAAATAGCATATTAGTAGATATAAAACATCCAAAACACATAATATAATTATAGATACGTTGGGGACGTATCAAGCATCCCCAAGCTTAATTCCTGCTCGTCCTCGAGTAGGTAAATGATAAAAAACTGAATTTTTGATGTGGAATGCTACGTAACATATTTAACCATTTAAATTTCTTTATTGTGGCATGAATATTCAGATCCATAAGATTCAAAACAAAAGTTTAATATTAACATAAAAACAATAATAGTTCAAGCATACTAATAAAACAATTGTGTTTTGTCAAAATAACATGGCCAAAGAAAGTTATCCCTACAAAACCATATAGTCTGGCTATGCTCCATCTTCATCACACAAAGTATTAAATCATGCACAACCCCGGTTTTAGCCAAGCAATTGTTTCACACTTTAGTATTCTTTCATGCAATACAAGAGCGTGAGCCATGGATATAGCACTCTAGGTGGAATAGAATATGGTGGTTTGGAGAATACAAAAAGAAAAAGATAGTCTCACATCAACTAGGCGTATTAACGGGCTATGGAGATGACCATCAATAGATATCAATGAGAGTGAGTAGGGATTGCCATGCAACGGATGCACTAAAGCTATAAGTATATGAAAACTCAAAAAGAAATTAAGTGGGTGTGTGATGACCCACAAGTGTATGGGGTCAATTGTAGCTCTTTTCGGTAAGTAAGAGTGTCGAACCCAACGAGGAGCAGAAGGAAATGACAAGTGGTTTTCAACAAGGTAATGTCTGCAAGTGCTGAAATTGTAAGTAGTGGAGTAGTTTGGTCGCAAGATAATTTGTAACGAGCAAGTAACAATAGTAGTAACAAAAGTGCAACAAGGTAGCCCAATCCTTTTGAGACAAACGACAGGCCAAAACTATCTCTTATAATTAGCAAAGTGTTCTTGAGGGTACACGGGAATTTCATCTAGTCACTTTCATCATGTTGGCTTACTTCGTGGTCGGTACTTTGATAATTTGATATGTGGGTGGACCAGTGCTTAGGTGTTGTTCTTACTTACCTCCTACTTATGATTAACCCTCTCACAAGCATCTGCAACTACGAGAACCATAGCATGAAACTTTTGGATCCAGTCAGTCCCTTATAGAATAGCGCATAAACTGGGTTTAAGCTTCTGTCACTCTCGCAATCCACCATCTAATAACTACTCCACAATGCATTCCCTTAGGCCCAAATATGGTGAAGTGTCATGTAGTCGACGTTCGCATGACACCACTAAGAGAATGGCAACATACATACCATCAAAAAATTGAACACATATCAAGTTCACATGATTACTTGCAACATGATTTCTCCCGTGACCTCAAGAACAAAAGTAACTACTCATAAATGATAAACATGCTCAAGATCAGAGGGGTATTGAATAGCATAATGGACCTGAACATATAATCTTCCAGCAAATAAACCATATAGTAATCAACTACAAGATGTAATCAACACTACTAGTCACCCACGGGCACCAATCTATAATTTTGATACAAAGATTGAACGCATGAGATGAACTAGGGTTTGAGAGGAGTTGGTGCTGTGAAGATGTTGATGAGGATGGCCCTCCCCAAGATGGGAGAGTTGTTGGCGATGATGATGATGATGATTTCCCCCTCTGGGAGGGAAGTTCCCCCGGCAGAATCGCTCCGCCAGAGAGCAAAAGTGCTCCTGCCCAAGTTCCGCCTCGAGACGGCGGAGCTTCGTCCCGGATGTCCTCACCTTTATTTTTCTAGGTCAAAATGACTTATATGCCAGAAGATTGGCACCGAAGATGGGCCGAGGAGGGCACAATAATAGTCTCCAACGTATCTATAATTTTTTATGTATTCATGCCATGTTTATAAATTTTTTACATGATTTTGGTATGATTTGGTTAGAACTAATCTGGACTGACGTTGTTTTCAACAGAACTACCGTGGTGTTGTTTTTGTGTAGAAATAAAAGTTCTCGGAATGCGCTGAAAATCAACAGAGATTTTTGCTGGAAAATATAAAAATACTGGAACAAAAAGTTATTGGAGGGGAGTCCCGTGGGGCCCACAAGGGTGGATGTAGCGACCAAACCTCAAATAGTCTAGTCTCTGTGCATTAGTGTCATCCCTAAATTGGTAATGCTGACACGCACAGTACTTGAGGATTTATAACAAAGTTTCAATCACACACTTCTTACATCGAATGTCTCAAAAGAGAACTTATTACAATAATATGGCTTAAGGCCATCTAAAAACAATAACAGCAGAAGGCTTGGAAGATAGAGTGAGTCCATCAACTCCAACGGCATAGCTCGGTGAAAGACAACGACCTATGGCACCTTACTTGTCGTCTGAAAAGTCTGCAACATGAAACGACGCAACCCGAAACATGTCAGCACATGGAATATGCTGGCAATGTAACACATAGAGTAATGAACAGAATGATTACTATCACTACATGCATATATGGCTGGTGGAAAGCTCTATGGTTACAGTTTTGCATAAAGCCATTTTTTCTTACAACAAAGGAATAAGTTTATGTAACTATCATGGTGGTTGTTAAACATTGAGAAGGTTCCTCCAACTCAATCCCAATTAAGCATCATCATTAAAACCTATCAAATTAATTTAGAGTGATGAGATCAACATGATAATCCAAGAACCAGATACTCAAGACGTCCATAACCGGGGACACGGCTAACCACGATTAGTTTGTACACTCTGCAGAGGTTTGCACACTTTTCCCCACAAGACTCGAATACATTCACGGTCGGAGATTCGAGACACGGTATTTCTAAAGCATTAAGTCTCTACTCTGGACAGACAGTACCACCTACAACCCACTACATCTGCTAGTCTACCTCTTCTAGAACTTCACGCAACTTACTAAACTATGCCAGAGCCCATATTGGCTTGTGGATGCACATGGAAGTTTCTAGCATGAATAATCTTATGATCCCTTTGAGCCTGGGTGGCGGACCATAGGATGATCACACGGGTACTCCGGGATATCCTAGGACAACACTGGATTCTTCCGGTGCCCTGACAACTACTTGCTACATCCAGGGTGCCTCAAGCAATCCACCAAGAAGTGTATTTAAGTAGCCTCCTTAAGTTAACCATTAATTAACAATACTCATATCTGTCATGGATACACTCACCCATACCACGTCTACAATCATAGCATAGCAATATAAGCATAACATAGAAGTAACTCCCAGAAGGTTGATAATAAACAGGACAATAGGTTCTACCTCATCATCTACTTCCCAAAACCCGCATGTTAATAAGATCCTAACCATGCAATGTTTGAGGGTCGATCTAATGTAATAAAAACTGGGTAGTAAAGAAGTATGATCAAATTGTTACTTGCCTTGCTGATGATCCACAAAACCTAGAGACTCGTAATAGCACGCTTCGCACTCCGGGTACTCTATCACAAACAAACAATAGCATACAATAAGCACTCTACTAGAAGAACGGGTAAAACTCAAATAAAAGATCTAACCAGAAAGTTCAACTGAAGAACTCCCGTTTGCAAAAAGAATCAAATCAAACGAAGCAACAAAACTCAAACTTCGAAAGAAACAAGATCCATTTACTAATTTGGACTTAAGTCAAATTTACAGTACGAAAATCTTTTTCAAGTTGATTAAACAGAAAGAGGGCTTCGAGACTACGAACTAGGCGCTTGAATCGCCTGATTCCGATAAACGAGCGAAAAGATAAAATAAAACAAATATTAGGGCAGAAATCGCGATCAAAAATAATCGCGGAAAAACCCTGGAAAAAGAAAAACTAACGAATAGGCTAATAAACGAATGTTCGCTGTCTGCGGCTAACGGGTGAACTTCGTTCGTTAAAACAAACATACGGACGAATGCCCGCTATTTAACTAAACTGAAAAAAATAAAGTCGATCTATAAAAAAGCGAAACTAGGGTTTCTAAAAAACCTGAAGGGTTTTAAAATAAAACCGAACGACGGCGGTGGTGGCGTATACCTCCTACGAAGCTCCGGCGAGGCAGGGCGTCTCTGGTGGGGCTCGGATGCGGTGGCGGGGAAGTGAGGGGCGACAATGGTGTCGAGCGGCGACATCGGGGGCGGCGGTGACTCGCGGCGCGGCGGCGGCGGCAGCTGCGGGTGCGGGGCGGCGCGGTGGTGGGTGGCGGAGAGGCGGCGGGGTGGTGTGGTACTTATAGGAGGCGGGGGCAAGGCCGACTTGGGTGAGGGGGCGGCGCAGCGGCGTGGCTCGGGCGGACTCCGGCGAGTCCGAGCCAGGCACGGGAGGGAGAGGCGGCGCGGCGCTAGGCGGGCTGGCCTACTCGGCTGGGCTCCACCCAGTCGGGCGGGATCCTTTAATTTTTTTTTTGCCGAGCAGATAAAAAATCCTAAAAATATAAAAGAAAAAATCTAAAAATGACAAAACAAATTTTCACCGTCTAAATGGAATATTTAGAACAAGATGAACATTTTCTTGGCCTAAAAATGCAATTTTGAAAACATGCACTTTTTCTAATTCAAATAAAATAGCAATAAAACTCCGAATAAAATTCTTATTTGATTTTAATATTTTTCCTCCAATATTTCTTTATTTTTGGGAAGTCATTTTATCCCCTCTCTTTTATCTTCATAAAGAAAATATTTGGAGAGAAAATAATTAAAACCAAATGATCCTCTTTTCAAAATTTGAGAAAACTCAAATATGAAAATAACAAAATCCCCAACTCTCTCCGTGGGTCCTTGAGTTGCGTAGAATTTCTAGGATCAACCAAAAATGCAATAAAATATGATATGCAATGATGATCTGAAGTATAACATTCCAAATTGGAAATTTGGGATGTTACAAACCTACCCCCCCTTAAGATGAATCTCGGCTTCGTGATTCGGGTTGGCTAGAAAACAGGTGCGGGTGATCCTTCCATAGGTAATCCTCTCATTCTTAGGTGGCTTTATCCTCGGTGTGGTGGCTCCACTGAACTTTGCAGAACTTGATAACCTTGTTGCGTGTGACTCGGTTGGCAAACTCGAGAATCTTCACTGGTTTCTCCTCCTAGGTCAAATCGCTATCCAACTGAATCGCTTCCAGTGGCACCATATCTCTTAGAGGAATATCGGCCATCTCTGTGTGGCACTTCTTCAATTGGGAAACCTGAAACACATCGTGAACTCCTGACAATCCTTCTGGCAATTCCAACTTGTATGCGACTTCTCCCATATGCTCCAAAACTTTGTATGGTCCCACAAAACATGGTGCTAACTTTCCCTTAACTCCAAAACGCTTAACTCCTCGAAGTGGGGACACACGAAGATACACTCTGTCTCCGACTTCGTAAACTGACTCCTTGCATTTTGAATCCGCATAGCTCTTCTTCCTGGACTGGGCTACCTTGAGTCTATCGCAAATCAACCTAAACTTCCCTTCAGACTCCTTAATCAAATCTGGTTCAAACAACTGACGGTCTCCAACTTCATCCCATAACAACGGTATCCTGCACCTCCTTCCGTACAAAGCTTCGAAAGGGGCCATCTTCAAACTGTCTTGATAACTGTTGTTATAAGAGAACTCTGCATACGGCAAATTGTCGTCCCAACTAGATCCATAATCTAATGCACAAGCTCTCAACATGTCCTCCAGAATCTGATTGACTCTCTCAGTCTGTCCATCTGTTTGTCGATGAAAGGTTGTACTAAACTCTAGCCTGGTACCCAAAGGCTCATGCAACTGATTCCAAAACTTTGAGGTAAACTGGGTTCCTCTATCTGATACAATGGTCCTCGGAACTCCATGCAGACATACGATCCTGGTCATGTATATCTTGGCTAACTTAGCACTAGTGTAAGTGGTCTTTACTGGGATGAAATGAGCTACCTTCTTCAACCGATCGACTACAACCCATATCGAGTCATAGCCTGAACGAGTCGTGGGAAATCCCGTGATAAAATCCATGCCTAGCTTATCCCACTTCCATTCGGGTATCGGCAATGGCTGTAGCAATCCTGTTGGCTTCTGATGCTCTGCCTTCACTCTCTGACATACATCACAAACTGCTACATACTTCGCAATATCCTTCTTCCTTGTGGGGTGGTGAGCAAAATTGACTTACTGGCGCAGTCAATGTTCCCTCCATACTTCGATAACCAATCCATGCCTAATATTACATCCAGTCCTTGTGGCTCCAATACTATTAGGTCTGAGGGGAACACGTAGTTACCAATCCTTAATGGTAACCGATCACACCATAGGCTAGCCATATACTCTGCTCCTGGCGAGGTTACTAACATGGGTGACCTAAGGGCTTGGGTTGGCAGGTTATACTTGTCCACAAATCCCGTTGGTATGTATGAATGCGATGCACCAGTATCAAAAAGAACGATTGCAGTAAATGACTTAACCAAAAACTTACCTATTACTGCATCGGGTTGCGCTTCAACCTCCTCCATGCTAACGTGGTTCACTTGTCCCCTGTTGAAAGGATTGGGCTTCTTCCTAGAGCTTCCATTGCCATTTCCATTCTTTGCTTCAGAACACTCCGTGGAGTAATGTCCATTATTCCCGCACTTGAAACAAGTAATGTGACTTAGATCCTTCTTGGCGAGCCTTGCTGGGTTGGAACGGTTCTGGCCGTTGCTTCCTCCATTCCCATTACCATTCTTGGTGCCACTATGGTTATGCGAACTTCCTCCATTGGAATTATGGCCTGCATGGTTATGGTGAAGGTGTCCTCCCGAGTTCGGTGTAGAACGGGGCCTCTGCTGAGCTCCTGAATTGGACTTCCCTTGTCCATACTTCCTCTTGCAGTTGTCAATCTGCTGCTGCTTCCCTTCAATCATGAGAGCTCTATCTACCAACTCCTGGTAGTTGTTGAAGGTTGCCACCATCAACTGCATGCTCAACTCATCATCCAGTCCTTCCAGAAACTTATCCTTCTGAGCGGCATCTGTAGCAACGTCATCTGGGGCATAACGTGCTAACTTACTAAAATCATCCACATACTGGCCCATTGTGCGTCTTCCTTGGCGCAAATTGTGAAACTCGTGCTTCTTCATGGACATAGCTCCTACTGAAACATGGGCAGTGCAAAAAGCCTGCTCAAAATGGTCCCATGTGATAGTGTTAATGGGTTAAGTGGTTGTGAAATTCTCCCACCATCATGCTGCGGGTCCATCAAGATGATGTGCGGCAAAACTCACTCTCTCCGCATCTGTGCGTCCTGCAGTGGTCAGCTCCCTTCCAATCTTGCGGAGCCAATCATCTCCAACAATCGTCTCGGTGCTACTGGAGAACACCGGCGGATTCATCCTTAGAAAATGGGCTAAGTGATCAACATGTGGTGGTGGTGGGTTGTTGTTGTTGTTGTTCCCCTGGTTCTGGTTCTGGACTAGAAGCTACATCAGGGTATTCTGCTGCTGGATCAACTGAGTGAGCTACGGCAGGAAAGAAAATCCATTATCATGTCTCGGAGGCATCTGATGGGTTTAGAAAAGATGAGAAAACAGAATAGAATGAGGTCTAGGAGGAAAACACTACCCATATGCACATGAGACAAACACAAACATATCCCTCCAAACAATTCAAACAAGGGCATACATGTCACAGCCCTAGCCTTGGCCTTGCTTGTCATTGCATCATCATCTTGCATCATGTTTAAATTTCTCAGAAACTTGAAATAGGGGAGTGACCAAACCCTAACACCAAATGAATTCAAATAGGCTCAAATAAAATCTCTTCCAATAAACCCGAAGTGACTTTAGAAAAAGTCCATAATTTTTGAAACTGGTGAAAACCTCTGACAAAAATTGGTGCATATTTTCCCTAGGTCATTTCAGGGTTTTGGATTAAATCATAAGTATGTGAATTGGAGCATTTAATGGCTATAAATATTTTAAATGCTTCAATAATTCTGAAAACATTTGAGGGCTGTTAGTAAACATTTTAAAAGTGCCCACAAATTTTCTCAGGAGTTTTAAAAATGGTTTAGTATTATTACTAAATCAAAAACAGAAAGCAAAATAGAAAATAGAAACAATTAATAAGAGAGAGAGAGAGAAGGACTCACCTGGGCTTCTCACCTGCAGCAGAGCCGACCCAGCTCCTGTTCTGGCCCAGCCCACCAGGGGCTCCCCCTGTCGTCTTCCTCCTTCTGCCAGGAGGACAACCAGGTGCGTGGCGAGTGCCGACGCTGCCCTGGCCACCTCCTGCTTCCCCGGCCCCTCCTAGCATCGCCGCGACGACGCCCTGAAGCCTCGTCCCCTCTCCCTCACTTGCCGCTCTCTCTCCCCTACCTCTGGCTCTCTCCCTCCCACGCAACCGAGCACGTCGTCGCCACCGACGCCGTCCACTGCGGCCACCGGCTAACACTCGCCTCGCCGACGCTTCCAGAAGAACCACAGGACTCCTCTCCATCTCCATGCTGACGCACACGACCGGAGAAGGCCACAGCCGTCCGCAACCTCGTCTTCTTCCTCCTCGGCCATCAGACCTCATCGCCGTCGATTCTCTGTCGTCCCTACCTCCCCGAGCTCGAGGCCTGTCTCATTAAAACCGCGGTGAGCTACTGAGTGTTTCCCCTCTGCCCCCCTGCTTGCTCCCGCCCTCTAGTCGTAGCCCCGAGGTCACCCGAGGCCGCCGTCCGCCATGGCTGGCGAGCTCGCGCTCCCGAGCCTCTCCTGCTCGCTCCAGGGGCACTGACACGCTCCTGGCGCCTCCAAGAGGATGCCTCTCCACTCCGCTTGCTCGCTCGAGCGCTGCAGCCGCGTCCCTGCCCCAGCCCGAACACCGGCCGCCGCCGCGAGCTCGTTCCGGCGAGCTCCGACCATCCCGCGCCCTCCCGCGTTCCTCCCCTGGATGCGTGCGATCAAGGGAAACCCTCTGGTGCCCTTGGCTTGGCCCAACACCGCACGTAGCGCCACTCCGGCAACCCTCCGCCGTGTTTTGGGGTCGCCGCCGGCTGAACTCCGGCGAGCTGACGTGGCCGCGCAATTAGCAGCTAATCCCCCACTAAACAACCCCCTGAGCCAATGACAGATGGGTCCCACGGCCTAATTAACTCCAGCTCTATTTCTGCTTAGATTAGTTATAACCCAACGGGACCCACGCGTCAGCTTTGACCAACCTGACGTGGCTATTGACTGGGCCCACATGTCAGCGACACTAATCAGCCCCAGTCACTGACCAGTGGACCCCACTGGTCAGGTTTGACCTGGACCGACCCAGTTGACCTGCTAACATCATGCTGCCGTCATGCTGACGCAATTAACAATTTTCTGGATTTAAAATAAATCCAGGAAATTCCAGAATATATCCAAAACTTCAAAAATTCGTAGAAATTCAACTGTAGCTCCAAATCAAATAAATTATGTATGAAAAATTATCAGAAAAATCCAATATATCCATCTGTATCCTTTTCATGCATGTTAGAACAACTTATAGCTGCTGTTTAGCACAAATCATATAATGGCATTTAAATATCCACATATGGAGTTTGAATTTGAATCTTGGATTCAAACCAACTTCATTTAATCTGGTTGCTAGTTGCATTAGCTCAAACCACAACATTTTGACATGTTATGATCATGCATCATATTGTGCATTGCATTGATTGTGTTTCTTCCATGTTTGTCGGTATTTGTCCCCTCTCAGTAGACGATGTTCCGACGAGGAGTTCGATGACAGCGATGAAGAACTATACTATCTTTAGAAGTGCCAGGCAAGCAAAACCCCCTTGTTCATTCCGATACAATCCCACTCTCTCGCTCCTGCACTCTTTTACTACATTAGGACAACACCGATTCATCTCTTACTTGCTGCGGTAGCTGAACCCCTTTATCCTTTGCATGACCTGTCATTGCCACAGTAAATAGATGAAACCCACTAGCATGAGTAGGAGTTGTTTGAGCCCTGATGTGCCTACTCATTCATGCTTGTTGTCATGCCTGCTATTGCTTAGAGTTGTGTCAGGTCTGATTCATCGGGGATGAATCGGAGGTGTGTGAACATGTCCTACTGTTGAGAGCTAAGTGTGCGAACACGATTTGGTAAAGGTAGCGGTGAGAGGCCATGTAGGAGTACATGGTGGGTTGTCTCATTGCAGCCGTCCTCAGGAACTGAGTTCTGTGTTTGTGATCCATGAAGAGCTACTACCACACATTGGGATCCTTAATTGACTCTCTCGACTTATTAATCAACATGATCTCTGTCTAGGAGTAGCAACTAGTTTCTGGTGTTTGTAGGTAGTGTTAGTAGTCTACCAAGTGGCACCCGGTACAGGTGGGCTTGGGACAGACTAGGCACAGTGGCCTGGTGTACCAAGTGGCACCCGGATGGTGGGCTTGGGAACCCTGCACACATCGTTTGGGGCCGTGAGCGACACCCCGGCCGGATCTCCTTGCGGATGGAACCCGAATAGGCGATAAACCTGGACGAGAGACTTGTGTGGTTAGTCAGGTCGTGGCCGACACCCTCGCTGGGCTTCCGCTTGAAGGTTGCCGAGTACATGTCGTGTACGGCGGTAAGTGGTGAGAGCGTGTGTGAAGAAGTACACCCCTGCAGGGTTAACATCATCTATTCGAATAGCCGTGTCCGCGGTAAAGGACTTCTGGGTTGCCTGTACAGTTCATAGACAAGTGAAAGTGGATACTCTATAATACGCAAGATAAGCGTGAGTGCTATGGATGGCGTTCTCGTAGGGAGACGGGAGCGGATCCATAGTGGTGTATTGATATGGTGAATATGTGGGCTCGTGTGCGCCACCTCAAAAGAGTTACTTGCAGTCGTAGTTTAGGATAGCCACCGAGTGAAAGCTGGCTTGCTGCAGTTAAACCCCACCATCCCCTTTGTTGATAATGATGCATATGTAGTTAGTTCTGATGTAAGTCTTGCTGGGTACATTTGTACTCACGTTGCTTAATTTATGTTTTTGCAGAGAGACTTCAGTCTCGCTAGTAGTTCCACGTGGACTTCGACATTTAGCTTGTTACCTCAGCTACGATCTTGTGCCCTCGGCAGGATCTGATAGACAGTCCGGCTTCTCAGCCTTTTTCTTTTGTAGATGTCTGTACCCAGACATGTTAAGCTTCCGCATGTGCTTTGACTTGTATGCTCTGATTGTTGGTTCATGAGACCCATGATTGTAATATCTCGCTCCTCGGAGCCTATTGAATAAAATACTTGAGTTGTAGAGTCATGTTGTGATGCCATGTTGTATTTGCACATATCGAGCATATTGTGTGAATGTTATTGAAATGCTTGGTATGTGTGGGATCCGACTATCTAGTTGTTTATCCATGGTAGCCTCTCTTACTGGGAAATGTCTCCTAGTGTTTTCACTGAGCCTTGGTAGCTTGCTACTGCTCCGGAACACTTAGGTTGGCCGGCATGTGTCCTTCTTCGTTCCTGTGTCTGTCCCTTCGGGGAAATGTCACGCGATGTCTACCGGAGTCCTGTTAGCCTGCTACAGCCCAGTTTACCAGAGTCCTGCTAGCCCAGTTGCTACAGCTCGGATTCACTCGCTGATGACTGACATGTTCGTTGCTGGGTCATGTATGCCTGTCCCTGTAAGTTAGTGCCACTTTGGGTTCACGACTAGCCATGTCAGCCCGGGTTCTTTGTCATATGGATGCTAGCGGCACTATCATACACGTGAGCCAAAAGGCGCAAACGGTCCCGGGCTAGGTAAGGTGGCACCCGTGGGAATACGGTGCGTGAGGCCGCAAAGTGATATGATGTGTTACATGCTAGATCGGTGTGACTTAGGATCGGGGTCCTGACAGCTTTGGTATCAGAGCTTGACTGCCTGTAGGATTACCAAGCCAAACTGGTCGAAGTTGAGTCTAGAATTTCTTTTGTTATATGTAGGGGAATTGATTGTGGCATGGAACATAAGGCTCTTTTTACTCCTTATATCTCATGCCCTTCTGATCTGAGTCATCTTATCTTTCCTGCGGGGTTAAGAAACTAGGCTATCTCTTCTTCTATAAGGATCACGTGTTACTAATCCGTAGACTTATAGGATCGATGGATTCAAGCCTCAATTCAGTTCCTACTATCTCCGTGTATTCATAGTTGATTTCAGAACGTTGTTGTTATGATGTTCGAGTGGCTATGCCACCATTTTTGTAGCATGTCTCCAATCTTTTGAGCATTTACAGCTGTTATGCTGTCTGAGTCATCCCAGGTTTCTAAAGAGTCTAATGCATTTGCAAAATCCTTTCCCTCTGGTTTCAATGTCTTTTTAGGCCAGGTTAATCACACTAATTGCGGTCTGTTGAGGTACTCGATTGCCTCGACATATATGTTGAAGCTATTATTATGACCCTAGATGTCTTAGGGGATCATCTAGTAATCCAGCCATGCTTTGTGTTCCCAGTGTGATGATTCTGACCGTCATTATCGAAAGCATCCTGTGATGCCATTTATTTAGTAGGTATTCCACTCCTGGGTTATGAACCCGAGATTCACCTTACTTACTTCATGTTGATAGTGTTCGCTAGTTCCTTTAGGATATTAGTAACCTTTGCATTGTTCCTCGAGGTTTGTGGTATATCCTTCTTCCAAATACCATGAACTTCTTATGGCAGAAGTTCCTCACTGAACCGAAAGATCATGACCAGAGTGCTCTTGACGAGTTCTCGATTCTATGTTGAAGCTCTGCCAGTTCAACCTTTCTACATGGGTTATTCGGAAGAAATATGTCGAACTCGTTCGACATGCTAGTCCATGCATCCACAACTCAGAAAATCGTATGTCCTTTGAGTTGTCCCGCTTTAGTTGTCTTCCGGCCCTCGTCCACCAATTGATAGTCAAGAGTATGCGTGCAATCGTTCATCGATGCCTATTATTCTTATGGTCCCGTCAAGCCATTCTATTCCAGAATGACTAGGAGAAATGAACTCCAGTACCTCATCCATATCTAGGATTGGGCCAAAGTAGTCATACTCCGTAGATCAAAATACTAATCCAGTTTTGTTCTGTTCTACCTTGAGGTATTACCCTCTTTATGTCAAGAAAGTCATAGGAATTACACATCATCTTATGAATTCTTGATACAGTGATACTTCTCGCCCTCATTATTCATTTCTCGGCTCCCGTGTTGTTGCAACTGGAACGCCGCCAAGTGAAACGTGATGTGTGAAATCTATACTCCTAGCAACTCTGTTGCTTGGTAGTTAAATGGACAATAATTTCATTCTTAGCATGTTGGTTATTGAATCATCATTCTAAGATTGATCGTGCTACCTAGTCCATTCTCCTAGTGCACTCCTCGATCAACGAGTTAGGATTATTTCAAATCTTCGCTCTATTGATCATATCGTCTTGCCCTGAAAAGCAAGATTGTTCTCGAGCTTAGTAACATATGGGTGGTTCGTGATTTCCCGAATATCTTCTCGGAAGTATTACCAGGTTGTCCCTTGACCGCTATGTTAAGTTTGTGATCATGTTGGTTTCCTTGTAAACCACCCTTTCTCCAAGAATCCGTGTTGGATACCCCTGAGCTAGTTGGTTAAGCTAAACGATAGCTTGGAGAGTTGGAAGGTAAAAGCTTGTCTAACCTAGTTCATCTCCAAAGGGATATCTTGTGTTTGTGTGTTTGTTGTAGAAAGATGATCTCTTCATCGATTGGGCCTCGTGATCAGTTGTTGGACCTATCATCTTATCCAATCTTTGATTTGAGTGTGGGCTATTCTCAAATCAAATCAGAACCAACGATGTTCGTAATGTTGTCTTACTCCTGGTTGATCCCTCGAGCATACACCATTACATCTTTTGGTCTGACCAATGCTATCACCTTGTTCACATAATTGTGGAATTCCACTAATATGGAAACCTGGATGAATTGTTGTTGAGCCCATCAGCAGCATTTTGTCTCCTCCATGATTCATGTTGAACATCAACCTAGTGTGGGAAACTTTGTAGGCAATGCCTTCGTGTTCCGTTCATGAAGCTTGTGCTTGGATGGAAGAAGAGACTTCCTCTAATTCACGTGCACTTGATGTAAGTTGCCGCCGTGGATCTGAGAAAGATTGTTTTTGCTTTTATGGAATCGTCCCAAGTTGGTCATGCACATGTGTGAAGTACTCTATGGTTTGTAGGTTGGCCGCCTCCATTCTATATGGGTTTCCTAGCACACGAAGCCACTAACTGATTTTTTCAAGGACAAGAAGTTCCTTCATAAGAGCTAATCATGACTTATGTTAGGACTTTGTTATCCTCGATGATGGTTCCCCACCTGAACTCAGTAGTGTTTTATTTATAAGACTACTACATGGTCATGCTTGCTTTGGACAGTGTGTTCACAGGTTTGTAGCAGAACCAGCTCATGTTTTGGAGCTTGCTATTGTAGTTCATTTCTTGAGAATCTCGCAACATCGTCTTGTCGATTTGTGTTGCAAAATTTCTTTTCCAGACATGATGTCTGAAATGTCCTGTTCCCGACCAGATCTGAATCTCAGGCAGATACGATGGTTGGAACTTTTCCAAGATCTATGATGTAGGTCCCGACAAGGTCGATGTTGGCCGACACACCTAGCCGGAAGATCTATTATTGTAGTATCTTGAATGAGCAATTCGACCATTTTCTCCATGAGGATTTGGTATGACTTAATCCACAAGTTGTTCCTTATGGATTTTTGTGCTTCCGAAGTCCAACCTTTACTTGATGGCCATGTTGATGTTTTAAGCATTGACCATGGTACCTAGTACATCAAGGAGAACATTAGAAGTGGAGTGCTAAATGTCTCTCGGTCGATCATCCAGATTTTGTTCCCTTGGCCTCGTTAAGGTGAAATCTGAGAAGGTGTTGTCTTCCTTTGCACCTGCATTGTCCATCACTATTCATCATGGTAGTAAGATGTGTTGCCAGGATCCTTCGCACGGATGTTGGTAAAACCTTGATAAATATGGAAATGCTCAAGTTCTTGAAGGCATGCTCAGGCACTAGGTTACATCCTCGGTATCAATTGGAATGTGCCTTCCATTTGCCGAATTGCCCTATAACCGTAGTTTCCTTTCCAAACTAAGTATGCCATTTCTTCGAATTCCTTCAAACGATCGTTTGTGAATTGCCATTAGCCTGGCATGAAGAGCTTCAATAATCCTTTTCGATAGAGTTTCTTTCTGTCGTCGTCGTGTTAGATGAAGATCTCGAAAGCAAAGATGTCAAGATCAATTTGGAGCAATGAATCAATATCAATGATGAGGGCAGTTGGATCATGAAGATTGTGATAGCTTTGTATCCCCTCTGTCTTCTTACCTCACGTCTTAAATCTCAGGACGAGATTCTTGTTTAGTGGGGGTGAGTTGTCACAGCCCTAGCCTTGGCCTTGCTTGTCATTGCATCATCATCTTGCATCATGTTTAAATTTCTCAGAAACTTGAAATAGGGGAGTGACCAAACCCTAACACCAAATGAATTCAAATAGGCTCAAATAAAATCACTTCCAATAAACCCGAAGTGACTTCAGGAAAAGTCCATAATTTTTGAAACTGGTGAAAACCTTTGACAAAAATTGGTGCATATTTTCCCTAGGTCATTTCAGGGTTTTGGATTAAATCATAAGTATTTGAATTGGAGCATTTAATGGCTATAAATATTTTAAATGCTTCAATAATTCTGAAAACATTTGAGGGCTGTTAGTAAACATTTTAAAAGTGCCCACAAATTTTCTCAGGAGTTTTAAAAATGGTTTAGTATTATTACTAAATCAAAAACAGAAAGCAAAATAGAAAACATAAACAATTAATAAGAGAGAGAGAGAAGGACTCACCTGGGCTTCTCACCTGCAGTAGAGCCGGCCCAGCTCCTGTTCTGGCCCAGCCCACCAGGGGCTCCCCCTGTCGTCTTCCTCCTTCTACCAGGAGGACAACCAGGTGCGTGGCGAGTGCCGACACTGCCCTGGCCACCTCCTGCTTCCCCGGCCCCTCCTAGCATCGCCACGACGATGCCCCGAAGCCTCGTCCCCTCTCCCTCACTCGCCGCTCTCTCCCCCCTACCTCTGGCTCTCTCCCTCCCACGCAACCGAGCGTGTCGTCGCCACCGATGCCGTCCACCGCGGCCACCGGCTAACACTCGCCTTGCCAACGCTTCCAGAAGAACCACAGGACTCCTCTCCATCTCCACGCTGACGCACACGACCGGAGAAGGCCACAGCCGTCCGCAACCTCGCCTTCTTCCTCCTCGGCCATCGGACCTCATCGCCATCGATTCTCAGTCGTCCCTGCCTCCCCGAGCTTGACGCCTGTCTCATTAAAACCGCGGTGAGCTACTGAGCGTTTCCCCTCTGCCCCCCTGCTTGCTCTCGCCCTCTAGCCGTAGCCCCGAGGTCACCCGAGGCCGCCGTCCGCCATGGCCGGCGAGCCCGCTCTCCCGAGCCTCTCCTGCTCGCTCCAGGGGCACTGACACGCTCCTGGCACCTCCAGGAGGATGCCTCTCCACTCCGCTTGCTCGCTCGAGCGCTGCAACCGCGTCCCTGCCCCAGCCTGAACACCGGCCGCCGCTGCGAGCTCGTTCCGGCGAGCTCCGGCCATCCCGCGCCCTCCCGCGTGCCTCCCTTGGATGCGCGCGATCAAGGGCAACCCTCTGGTGCCCTTGGCTTGGCCCAACACCGCATGTAGCGCCACTCCGGCAACCCTCCGCCGTGTTTTGGGGTCGCCGCCGGCTGAACTCCGGCAAGCTGAAGTGGCCGCGCAATTAGCAGCTAATCCCCCACTAAACAACCCCCTGAGCCAATGACAGATGGGTCCCACGCCCTAATTAACTCCAGCTTTATTTCTGCTTAGATTAGTTATAACCCAACGGGACCCACGCATCAGCTTTGACCAAGCTGACGTGGCTGTTGACTGGGCCCACATGTCAGCCCCAGTCACTGACCAGCGGACCCCACGCATCAGCCCCAGTCACTGACCAGCGGACCCCACAAGTCAGGTTTGGCCTGGACCGACCCAGTTGACCTGCTGACATCATGCTGCCGTCATGCTGACGCAATTAACAATTTTCTGGATTTAAAATAAATCCAGGAAATTCCAGAATAGATCCGAAACTTCAAAAATTCATAGAAATTCAACCGCAGCTCCAAATCAAATAAATTATATATGAAAAATTATCAGAAAAATCCAATCTATCTATATGTATCATTTTCATGCATGTTAGAACAACTTATAGCTGCTGTTTAGCACAAATCATATAATGGCATTTAAATATCCACATATGGAGTTTGAATTTGAATCTTGGATTCAAACCAACTTCATTTAATCTGGTTGCTAGTTGCATTAGCTCAAACCACAGCATATTGACATTCATGATCATGCATCATATTGTGCATTGCATTGATTGTGTTTCTTCCATGTTTGTCGGTATTTGTCCCCTCTCAGTAGACGATGTTCCGACGATCAGTTCGATGACACCGATGAAGAACTATACTATCTTCAGAAGTGCCAGGCAAGCAAAACCCCCTTGTTCATTCCGATGCAATCCCACTCTCTCGCTCCTGCTCTCTTTTACTGCATAGGACAACACCGATTCATTTGTTACTTGCTGCGGTAGCTGAACCCCTTTATCCTTTGCATGACCTGTCATTGCCACAGTAAATAGATGAAACCCACTAGCATGAGTAGGAGTTGTTTGAGCCCTGATGTGCCTACTCATTCATGCTTGTTGTCATGCCTGCTATTGCTTAGAGTTGTGTCAGGTCTGATTCCTCGGGGATGAATCGGAGGTGTGTGAACATGTCCTACTGTTGAGAGCTAAGTGTGTGAACACGATTTGGTAAAGGTAGCGGTGAGAGACCATGTAGGAGTACATGGTGGGTTGTCTCATTGCAGCCGTCCTCAGGAACTGAGTTCTGTGTTTGTGATCCATGAACAACTACTACCACACATTGGGATCCTTAATTGACTCTCTCGACTTATTAATCAACATGATCTCTGTCCAGGAGTTGCAACTAGTTTCTGGTGTTTGTAGGTAGTGTTAGTAGTCTACCAAGTGGCACCCGGTACAGGTGGGCTTGGGACAGACTAGGCACAGTGGCCTGGTGTACCAAGTGGCACCCGGATGGTGGGCTTGGGAACCCTGCACACATTGTTTGGGGCCGTGAGCGACACCCCGGCCGGATCTCCTTGCGGATGGAACCCGAATAGGCGATAAACCTGGAAGAGAGACTTGTGTGGTTAGTCAGGTCGTGGCCGACCCCCTCGCTGGGCTTCCGCTTGAAGGTTGCCGAGTACATGTCGTGTAAACGGCGGTAAGTGGTGAGAGCGTGTGTGAAGAAGTACACCCCTGCAGGGTTAACATCATCTATTTGAATAGCCGTGTCCGCGGTAAAGGACTTCTGGGTTGCCTATACAGTTCATAGACAAGTGAAAGTGGATACTCTATAATACGCAAGATAAGCGTGAGTGCTATGGATGGCGTTCTCGTAGGGAGACGGGAGCGGATCCATAGTGGTGTATTGATATGGTGAATATGTGGACTCGTGTGCGCCACCTCAAAAGAGTTACTTGTAGTCGTAGTTTAGGATAGCCACCGAGTCAAAGCTGGCTTGCTGCAGTTAAACTCCACCATCCCCTTTGTTGATAATGATGCATATGTAGTTAGTTCTAATGTAAGTCTTGCTGGGTACATTTGTACTCACGTTTCTTAATTTATGTTTTTGAAGAGAGACTTCAGTCTCGCTAGTAGTTCCGCGTGGACTTCGACGTTTAGCTTGTTACCTCAGCTACGATCTTGTGCCCTCGGCAGGATCTAATAGACAATCCGGCTTCTCAGCCTTTTTCTTTTGTAGATGTCTGTACCCAGACATGTTAAGCTTCCGCATGTGCTTTGACTTGTATACTCTGATTGTTGGGTCATGAGACCCATGATTGTAATATCTCGCTCCTCGGAGCCTATTGAATAAAATACTTGAGTTGTAGAGTCATGTTGTGATGCCATGTTGTATTTGCACATATCGAGCATATTGTGTGAATGTTATTGAAATGCTTGGTATGTGTGGGATCTGACTATCTAGTTGTTTATCCTTGGTAGCCTCTCTTACCGGGAAATGTCTCCTAGTGTTTCCACTGAGCCTTGGTAGCTTGCTACTGCTCCGGAACACTTAGGTTGGCCGGCATGTGTCCTTATTCATTCCTGTGTCTATCCCTTCGGGGAAATGTCACGCGATGTCTACCGGAGTCCTGTTAGCCTGCTACAGCCCGGTTTACCGGAGTCCTGCTAGCCCAGTTGCTATAGCCCGGATTCACTCGCTGATGACCGACACGTTCGTTGCTGGGTCATGTATGCCTGTCCCTGTAAGTTAGTGCCACTTTGGGTTCACGACTAGACAGGTCAGCCCGGGTTCTTTGTCATATGGATGCTAGCGGCACTATCATATACGTGAGCCAAAAGGCGCAAACGGTCCCGGGCTAGGTAAGGTGGCACCCGTGCGAATACCGTGCGTGAGGCCGCAAAGTGATATGATGTGTTACATGCTAGATCGGTGTGACTTAGGATCGGAGTCCTGACAATACACTCGGTTTAACTATTGTTACAAAAGTGCTTCGAGTATACAATATACATGGGGGAATACTACTACTGATATGGTGGTCGACTAGAAGTTTTAATCGGTGGAAGACTCCATGATATCTGCTCCAGGTTCAGCAACATAGTCATCATCGCTATCATCGGGGTCCAAGTCGGTGTCGTCGATGATGATGTAGTTCTCCGGGCAAGTGGAATCGTCATCTTCTCCACCTGGCGTGGGGTCTCCCATGAATACTCCTGGTTTCTTTGTCAGATCATCATTCTTCTCCATGAGTATCATCATTTCCTCCTCATATCCATCGCGTGTAGACTTGAGTTCTTCCTCCAGTTCCGTGATCCTGGTCATTGCCTTCTGCAGATCTATCATGCCTCCGCACATCTGGTTCTCCTGGCGTCGAATGTGCTGGTTTAACTCCTAGATGTAAGCTGCAATGGACATGTCCCTTCTGGTGTTGATCATCTCCCATTGCTCATCTCAGGGCCCAAAAATATGGTAGCTAGTATCGTTGAGGTCCTTGTGGTAAACTTCTCCAATGCATCCCATGGTGAAGTGGCCTGCCATGCTCTTTCCTAGACTCCAGGTTGGTGCATCAAAGGAAAACTCTATGGGCTCAGTGACTGGCATGAACATCCTTCCTGGAACTAGAACTCGAATCATCCAATATTCCTCTTCTGGTAAAGTGGCGATGTAGGTCCTGGTGAAGCTTTGTATTCCGATGTTCAGGTACCTAGTAACCTCCTTCAAGTGTCGTCCAAAAGGTGTATCTTCTTCCGGTTGTGTGAACTTGTTCCTTGCATCGGCCATCTATAGAGTACAGAAGGAGAGGAGTCAGAAATGAGAAGAGAGTAGTGATCTAGGGTTTTAGCTTAGTGGTCGTGTCCTACAGTCAGCGTGTGCTCTGATACCATCTTGTAGCGACCAGACCTCAAACAGTCTCATCTCTCTGCATTAGTGTCATCCCTAGATCGGTAATGCTGACACACAGTACTTGAGGATTTATAACAGAGTTTCAATCACACACTTATTACATCGAATGTCTAAAAAGAGAACTTATTACAATAATATGGCTTAAGGCCATCTAAAAATGATAACAGAGGAAGGCTTGGAAGATAGAGTGAGTCCATCAACTCCAACGGCATAGTTGAGTGAAAGACAACGACCTATGGCACCTTACTCGTCGCTTGAGAAGTCCGCAACAAGAAACGTTGCAGCCCAAAACGGGTCAGCACATGGAACATGCTAGCAATGTAACACATAGAGTAATGAACAAAATGATTCCTCTCACTACATGCATATATGACTGGTGGAAAGCTCTATGGTTACAGTTTTGCATAAAGCCAATTTTTCCCTACAACAAAGGAATAAGTTTTATTTAACTATCATGGTGGTTTTTAAACATTGAGAAGATTCCTCCAACTCAATCCCAATTAAGCATCATCATTAAAACCTATCAAATTAATTTAGAGTGATGAGATCAACATGACAATCCAAGAACCAGATATTCAAGATGTCCATAACCGGGGACACGGCTAACCATGATTAGTTTGTACACTCTGCAGAGGTTTGCGCACTTTTCCCCGCAAGACTCGGATACATCCATGGTTGGAGATTCGAGACACAGTCTTTCTAAAGCATTAACTCTCTACTCTGGATAGACACTACCACCTACAACCCACTACATCTGCTGGTCTACCTCTTCCAGAGCTTCACACAACTTACTCAACTATGCGAGATCCCATATTGGCTTGTGGCAGCACACGAAAGTTTCTAGCATGAATAATCTTATGATGCCTTTCAGCCTGGGTGGCGGACTGTAGGATGATCACACGGGTACTCCGGGATATCCTAGGACAACACTGGATTCTCCAGGTGCCTTGACAACCACTGGGTGCTCCAGGGTGCCTCAAGCAATCCACCTAGATGTGTATTTAAGTAGCCTCCTTAAGTTAACCATTAATTAACAATACTCACATCTGTCATGGATACACTCACCCAAACCACGTCTACGAGCATGGCATAGCAATATAAGCATAGTGTAGAAGTAACTCCCAAAGGTTTAATAATAAACAGGACAATAGGTTCTACCTCATCATCTACTTCCCAAAACCCACATGTTAATCAGATCCTAACCATGCAATGTTTGATGGTTGATCTAATGCAATAAAAATTGGGTAGTAAAGAAGTATGATCAAAGTGTTACCTGCTTTGCTGATTATCCGCAAAACCTAGAGACTCATAGTAGCACGCTTCACAATCCGGGTACTCTATCGCAAACAAACAATAGCATACAATAAGAACTCAGCTAGAAGCACGGGTAAAACTCAAATAAAAGATCTAACCAGAAATTTCAACTGAAGAACTCCGGTTTGCAAAAAGAATCAAATCAAACGAAGCAATGAAACTCAAACTACAAAAGAAACAAGATCCGTTTACTAATCTGGACTTAAGTAAAATTTGATAGTACCAAAATCTTGTTGAAGTTGATTAAACAGAAAGGGCTTCAAGACTAAGAACTAGGCGCTTGAATCTCCTGATTCCCATAAACGAGCGAAAAGATAAACTAAAACGAAGATCAGGGCAGAAATCGTGATCAAAAATAATCACGGAAAAACCCTGGATAAAGAAAAACCGACGAACAGGCTAACGAACGAACGTTCGCTGTCTGCGGCTAACGGCTGAACTTCGTTCGTTAAAACGAACGTACAGACGAACGTCCACTATTTAACTAAACCAGAAAAAAATAAAACCAATCTATTAAAAAACGAAACTAGGGTTTCAAAAAAACGAACGGTTTTAAAATAAAATCGAACGACGGCGGCGGCAGCGGTGTATACCTCCGGCGAAGCTCCGGCGAGGCGGGGCGTCTCCGGCGGGGCTTGGCTTCGGCGGCGGGGCGTCTCCGGCGGGGCTTGGCTTCGGCGGCGGGGCAGCGAGGGGTGACCGAGGTGTCGAGCGGGGGCGTCGTAATCCTAAAAATATAAAAGAAAAAAAATCTAATAATGCCAAAACAAATTTTCAGCATCTAAATGGAATATTTAGAACGAGATGAACATTTTCTTGGCCTAAAAATGCAATTTTGAAAACGTGCAATTTTTCTAATTCAAATAAAATAGCAATAAAACTCCGAATAAAATTCCTATTTGATTTTAATATTTTCCCTCCAATATTTCTTTATTTTGGGGAAGTCATTTTATCCCCTCTCTTTTATCTTCATATAGAAAATATTTGGAGAGAAAATAATTAAAACCAAATGATCCTGTTTTCAAAATTTGAGAAAACTGAAATACGAAAATAACGAAATCCCCAACTCTCTCTGTGGGTCCTTGAGTTGCGTAGAATTTCTAGGATCAAGCAAAAATGCAATAAAATATGATATGCAATGATGATCTAAATTATAACATTCCATATTGGAAGTTTGGGATGTTACAGTGGAGGGCGCCCCCTCCACCCTGGGGCGCGCCCCTGTGCCTCGTGGACTCTCCTTAGGTCCCCCTCACTTCTTCTCGATGCCAACCTCTCCTATAAATCACCAAACCTCCAGAAACAAACCTAGATCGGGAGTTTCGCCACCGCAAGCCTCTATAGCCACCAAAAACCTCTCGGGAGCCCATTCCGGCACCCTGCCAGAGGGGGAAATCATCACCGGTGGCCATCTTCATAACGAGGAGGGAGTAGTTCACCCTCGGGGTTGAGGGTATGTACCAGTAGCTATGTGTTTGATCTCTCTCTGTCTCTCGTGTTCTTGATATGGCACGATCTTTACGTATCGCGAGATTTCCTATTATAGTTGGATCATATGATGTTTCTCCCCCTCTACTCTCTTGTAATGGATTGAGTTTTCCCTTTGAAGTTATCTTATCGGATTGAGTCTTTAAGGATTTGAGAACACTTGATGTATGTCTTGCATGTGCTTATCTGTGGTGACAATGGGATATTCACGTGATCTACTTGATGTATGTTTTGGTGATCAACTTGCGGGTTCAGTGACCTTGTGAACTTATGCATAGGGGTTGGCACACATTTTTGTCTTGACTCTCCGGTAGAAACTTTGGGGCACTCTTTGAAGTTCCTTCTGTTGGTTTGAATAGATAAATCTGAGATTGTGTGATGCATATCATATAATCATACCCCGCGGATACTCGTGGTAACATTGGAGTATCTAGGTGACATTAGGGCTTTAGTTGATGTGTGTCTTAAGGTGTTATTTTACTATGAACTCTAGGGTTGTTTGTGACACTTATAGGAATAGCCCAATGGATTTATCAGAAAGAATAACTTTGAGGTGGTTTCGTACCCTACAATAATCTCTTCGTTTGTTCTCCGCTATTAGTGACTTTGGAGTGACTCATTGTTGCACGTTGTGGGATTGTTATATGATCTAATTATGTTATCCTTGTTGAGAGAACTTGCACTAGTGAAAGTATGAACCCTAGGCCTTGTCCGAAGCATTGCAATACCGTTTCTGCTCACTTTTGTTACTTGCTACCTTGCTGTTTTTATATTTTTAGATTACAAACACCTATATCTACCATCCATATTGCACTTTTATCACCATCTATTTGCCGAGCTAGTGCACCTATACAATTTACCATTGTATTGGGTGTGTTGGGGACAGAAGAGACTCTTTATTATTTGGTTGCAGGGTTGTTTGAGAGAGACCATCTTCATCCTACGCCTCCCATGGATTGATAAACCTTAGGTCATCCACTTGAGGGAAATTTTCTACTGTCCTACAAACCTCTGCACTTGGAGGCCCAACAACGTCTACAAGAAAAAGGTTGCATAGTAGACATCACACAACCCACCAGGGCGCGCTTGGGCTCCCTGGCGCACCCAGGTGGGTTGTGCCCACCTGGTGGGCCTCCTCTGGTAGTTATTTGCTCCAATATTTCTTAAATATTCCATCAAACTTCTCCGTGAAGGTTCAGCTTATTTGGAGTTGTGCAAAATAGGTAGCCTGACATAGCTTTTTCAGGTCCAGATTTCCAGCTGCCAGAATTTTCCCTCTTGGTGTGTACCTTGAAAATTATGAGAGAAAAGGCATTATAATTACTCCAAAAAGCACTATGAAGGATAAAAACATTTAAAAAACAGTAAGAAAACATGATGCAAAATGGACGTACCAACTCCCCCAAGCTTAGACCTCGCTTGTCCTCAAGTGAAAACCGAAATCGGAAAACATGTCCACATGCTTTGAGAGAGAGGTGTCGATAAAAACACAAATACAGACATAGAAGCATCATGTCGATTATTATAACAGCAACAAAATTGAACATAGGACTTTTATCATTGAACTTGCATCATATGCTTCCCATGAATAAGTAACAGTTCATCACATAATCGAAGTATAAAGCAAAAACTCTATTAAAAACCAACAAACTATGTTCTTAGTCAACTTTGCAACTACAATTCATCATATTTTCAGGAAGAGTCACATGTCGGAGCGTTTTAGCAAGTCAACATACTCAACCATCATATATTCTTCTATGATTGCGAACACTCACCTTGTACCCATGAGCAAAATGTTTCAACCGGACACCTAGAAAGATAGGGGCTCATAGTTTCGCCTCCCAACATACTCACCTCATGGGTGATGTCAACAATAATAACGCATGCTATCTATATTCAACTAGACATATGTGCCTAGATCTTTCCTCACCACAAGATGCTTGCCAAAAGAGAAAATAAAAAGGAATAGAAGGAAAACTTTGACTCTTTGCATAAAAGAAAATACATAAATGTAAAATATAGGCCCTTCGTAGAGGGAAGCAGAGGTTGCCATGCGCTTATTTGTTTGCATGCTCAATCCGTTTGTGCAAGAGAACGTCACGTTGTATTGCCCCTTAAGATGACAACCTTTATTATGCAATTTGTCGCTTTTATTCTTTGTCATCCAAGTTCGTACAACACTCAGTATTCTCTTACACTAAATGATCTCACATATTTAGAATCAATTTTTATTTCCTTTTTGCACTGATGGCAACTTACTTGAGGGATCTTGCTCAATCCATAGGTAGGTATGGTTGTCGGATGTTGGGTTCTAGCAGACCCTTAAGGTTCGAACTCTGGGGTGCGTGCGGAGATCTTCCCCCTACCGATCCACGCCCGATTGCCTCGCGACAATCTAGCTAAACGATGAACAACACGAGGGACAAAAGATTTATACTGGTTCGGGCCTCCGTTGTGGTGTAATACCCTACTCAAGTGTGTGGTGTGGTGGATTTCCTCAGGGGCTGATGATGAACAGTACAAAGGATGAACTGCCTCGCGAGAGGTGTTCTTGAACTGGTGCGATGAACTGCTTGGGTGAGCTCGATCGCCTCTCGATCTAATGAGCACTTGATGAGATGCCCTCTACTGTGGTGGCTATCCCTATTTATAGAGGCCCTGGCCCTCTTCCCAAATATTGAGCAGGAAGGGCGCCAACAACGGACATTTCGAAGGGGAACATCTAGTACAAGTTATCCTAACTAAAGTTGGTCTTCGGCTGCCAAAGGCACTGGTGATGATGCTGTCTTGGGCTCCATGGTGACCTTCATCCTACCGCTCTGCTGGTCTTGGTCTCGTTGCACTGAAATGGCAACCTTTTCCTGATGCCTCGGCACTCCACGCCCGTGCTTGCCCCCTTTGCACCAAAGAGGAAACAAGGACACTGCACAGGATGGCGCCCGCCTGGGCTCGATCGTCATGGCTTGCGTCACGAGCACCTCGCGAGGTACCCTGCGTTGATCTCTCCGCCTCCTCGCGAGCCTGCCTGGCGAGGACGTTCCTGAGGAAGTCTTGTGTTGTCCGCCCCGTGAGGCTTGGCCCCTCGCGAGGGTCTTGAGTCTTGCACTAACGAAGATGGGTCGTGCTGGGCCACCACTCGAGCCACGCTGCAGGCCGCAGGCAGGCAAGTCTGGGGACCCCTGTTCCCAGAACACCGACAGTAGCCCCCGGGCCCAAGGCATGCTCGGACTTGGCTTAGCGGAGAAGTGAAGGGGCAAGTGCGGAGAGCCGCGGGCCTCATCAGCCTGCGGCCTTGGGTGCCGCGTGGCGGTTGATTGGACGTCGGCGCCTCCGCTTCCCCATGCTATATCGGCAACTACCCGACTTGACAAGTCCCTGCATGTAGAAATGGGTCATGATTACCTGTGATCGTGGAGGCCGACGGTTGGCCTCCTCCGGACTATAAGTACGGACGGGCGAGAGCCCCCATAGTCTATCTCATTCTGCTTCACTCCTTCTTCTTATTCGTCGCCCTTCCTCCTCCTTACACCAGTGGCGCCGATCCGCCGGTTTTCAGCGGAACAGAAGGGGAAGGCCCCCCGAAAGGGTCCCGACCCGCTTCCGCCGAAAAAGCGGCCGGTCCCCGGCCGCTGCGATGTGGTCGCATGGCAGGAAACGTCGAGGCCCTGGTACAAGCTGCCGCCGCCTGGGTTTCCGCTGCCCTTGTACGCCCGAGCCAAGGGCCCTGGAGAAGAAGATGCCGAGCGGCACCGTCGGCGCCGCCGGCGATGTCGTCAAGTCACGGCGGTGCGCGTCATCACCCCTGGAGTCCATACCGAGGGCTCTTCTAGCGAGGTTGTGCTTCACGCCGCTATGCCTCCACGCTCTTGGATTCTCCTTCCTCCCACCTTCACCTTCAAGATGCCGCCGAGGGGGCCTCTGGAGCTCTGGCTGCAGCATGCTGACTGCAGCACCCTCGCGACCGGAGCGGGGGTCGAGGTTGTCGCTTCGGGCAAGGTCTACATGACCCGGGGCTGGGGCGAGATCGCCCGGGTCTGCCGGACAGGGGGCGCCCTCGTAATTCATCTTGAATATGATGGCTCTTGCTTGATGTTCTTCAAGGTCTTCGATGCGGAAGGACGCCGACTAGAGTGCTTCCCTAGGGAAGGCGGCCGGGGCATCGAAGTGGCGAGGGCAAGGCCTGCCAACCGCTTCCCCAGCAGCTCCTCAGGGAGTAGCGGAGGAGCAGGAGAATCCAGCGACTCCCCCGAGCTTCTCGCGACTCCAGAGACGAGCGATGAAAGCTACAAGCCCCCAAGCTCGCATCGTGCTTGGAGCAGGGCAGCTCCGTCTGGCTGCCGACGCCGTAGATCTGGATGGGGTTGGCGCCGGCGCTTGGCGGCCCACTGTTGATGATGGCATCTCCTGCCGCGGCGCGCGTAGTTAGCGTTCCTTTGGATTAGCACATTTTGTTCCCTCCGAGGAATCGAAGAAAGACCACGCGGGGGTATGTAAGCGCCTGCCATGTCTTTTGTGAATATTATCCTTATTATGAACCTATGCGAGATGCTTCTCCTGTCTCGGCTCGGCTCCCCCTTTCTATCCTCGTGAGGGATTGGTGCTCTACGCTGACAGGTCCCGGTCTCCAGGCAGGCTTCAGCCGTCGCTGGTATGCCAGGTCGCGATGCCGTGGTCAAGGCTAGGAGGTGAGCGGCCCAAGGTCCAGTAAGAGCCCCTGAGTCACAATGCTTAGGAGGTATCCTTTAGTGCTCAAGCAGCCTCTGCTAGGCAAGAAAGGAAGGCAACGTTGCCGCGACAGGGCCGCACTAGGCGAGGGTTTAGCATCGTGTTGATTTAGCTTCTGCAGGGGTGTGACTTATCTCGCGAGCTTGGAGTCATTATCCGGCGAGGTGTCTGGCCCGCGTGCCGGCAGCTGTGGTGTCGCTAGGTTGGGTCTTTGTGAGCTTCTCCCCTCTTCCCCGCACTTTCCTTCATGCTCTATGTCCTCAGGTCCCGGCCTTCGAGCGAGCTCAGCCGCCGGTGGTATGACAGGTCGCGATGTCGTGGGTCAAGGCCAGGGGTCAGGGCTAGAGAGCCAGTAAGAGCCCCTGAGTCGCGATGCTCAGGCCTCCCCCCTTTTAACGCGCGAGTGGATTGCATGGGAGAGAGGGAGAGAGAGCTCACGACGCCCATCGTGCTATTCCTTCGGTGGATCCTGTACATCAACACGAGGAAAACAAGGACTGCCATTACGGTTGCCAGCCAGCCATTGGTTGCTCCGAGGGAGTGATTGAGGCACTGAGGGCCTGGTGAGGTAGCGCTTTGCGGGGCTGCCGTAGCCAGAGCTCGACCACTCAGATTTGTCGACGTTGCAGGGACGGACCCATGCGCAAGCGCCGTGCCAGAGCGAGCGGCTCCAAAGGTAGGTGTCAATCGAGCAGGCGGTTATCTCAAGCAGGTTAAGCATATAGAAGCAAATTAACTTAGATAGATGCAGAGAAAGGCACACACCACTGGGTCAGGACCAAGTGGCTTGGGGATGATGCAGCCCGAGGGGCGCCCCCAACAAGGTAAGCTGAAGACATAAGCAAAACGGATACATGCCGCGGGGACAGACCCACGCGACCTGGGAGTGATGCAGCCCTGAGGGCGCTCCCAGCTGAAATGAAACTTGAGAGAAGTCACCTGATACCATTGCAGAGCAAGTGTCGGAGCAGCTAGCGGTGCGTGGTGAAGAAGCCGACCCTCATGAGCCCTCGGGGCCCCGAGCCTCGGGAGGGTCAGGAGGTCCGGGCGGCTCGGCGAGGTCCATCTCCATCTCCTCCAGGAGCGCGCGGTGCTTGGCATCTGAGATTCCAGAATGCCCCTCATTAGGCGCTGGTGAGCAGCGGCCACGTTCGGCAAGCCGAAGGGCATGCAAACGTAGCTGTGTAGTGGACCCTCACAACGTCCTGCACGCGAAGGCCAGAAGCACTCCCGAGACGCGACTCGATTGAGCGTTGGGTAGTCGATTGATAACCCGCAAGTATACGGGATAGTTGTAGCCTCTTTTGACAAGTAAGAGTGCCGAACCCAACGAGGAGCTAAAGGTAGAACAAATACTCTCTCAAGTCCTATCGGCCACTGATACGACTCTACGCGCGCTTGACGTTCACTTTACCTAGAACAAGTATGAAACTAGAAGTACTTTGTAGGTGTGATAGGATAGGTTTGCAAGATAATAAAGAATGCGTAAATCAAAAGTAGGGGCTGTTTAGATAAAGAAGCAATAAAGTAAATATAGCGAGTGTGGAAAAGTGGTGGTAGGAGTTGTGAAATTGTCCATAGGCAATTGACTACGTTACTAGACCAGTAATCACTATTGCAATTCTATTTTAGGGAGAGGCATAAGCTAACATACTTTCCATACTTCGATCATATGCACTTATGATTGGAACTCTAGCAAGCATCCGCAAATACTAAAGATTCGTTAAGGTAAAACCCAACCATATCATTACAGTATCAAGTCCTCTTTATCCCATACGCAACAATCCCCTTACTCGGGTTTGTGTTTCAGTCACTCACGCAACCCACTGTAAGCGAATCATGAACGCATTGCAAACCCTACAGCGGGAATCCCTCATGCTTGCGCGACACGGAGGGCACAATAGGATAGCACCAATGATAAAACATGCAACTCAAACCAATCATAGCAATTCATCAATCACCAATAGGACAATGAAAATCTACTCAGACATCATAGGATGGCAACACATAATTGGAAAATAATATGAAGCATAAAGCACCATGTTCAAGTAGAGGGTACAACGGGCTGCGCGAGAGTGGACCGCTGTAGATAGAAGGGGGAAGGTGATGGAGATGTTGTTGAAGATGGCGGAGGTGTTGGTGAAGATCGCAGTGATGATGATGGCCCCCGGCGGCGTTCCGGCGCCACCAGAAGCAAGGGGGCGAGAGCCCCCCTTCTTCTTATTATTCCTTGACCTTATCCATAGATGGGAGAAGGGTTTCCTCTCTGGTCCTTGGCTCCCATGGCATGGGAGGGGCGAGAGCCCCTCCTAGATTGGATCTATCTCTCTGTTTCTGCGTTCTCCAATTCTGCCCTGGCACCGTTTCCTTTATATCTGGAGATCCGTAACTCCGATTGGATTGAAACCTTCGCCCAGATCATTTTCCAAAAAATAGCTTTCTTGCGGCCAAATAAGGGCATCAACCGCCTTACGGGTGGCCCATGAGATAGGGGGCGCGCCCACCTGGAGTGGTGGCGTGGGCCACTCTCGTGGCCACCTCGGGAACCGTTTCGCGTTGATTCTTCCTCCCAAAAATCACAAATATTCCAAAATAATTCTCCGTCCGTTTTTATCCCGTTTGGACTCCGTTTTATATTGGGTTTCTACGAAACAAAAAACATGCAACAGACAAGAACTGGCACTGGGCACTGGATCAATATGTTAGTCCCAAAAAATAGTGTAAAAAGTTGCCAAAAGTATATACAGGTTGAATAATATTGGCATGGAACAATCAAAAATTATAGATAAGACGGACACGTATCAGCATCCCCAAGCTTAATTCCTGCTCGTCCTCGAGTAGGTAAATGATAAAAAGATAATTTTTGATGTGGAATGCTACCTAGCATAATCTTGATCATATGTCTAATCATGGCATGAATATTAAGACCCAAGTGATTCAAAGCAATAGTCCATCATTTGACATAAAAACAATAATACTTCGAGCGTACCAATAAAGCAATCATTTCTTTTCAAAAACAACTAGGCCAAAGCAAGCTTATCCCTACAAAATCATATAGTTTGGTCATCCTTCATTTTCGTCACACAAAATGCCCCCTTCATGCACAACCCGATGACAAGCCGAGCAATTGGTTCATACTTTTTAATGCGCTTCAGCTTTTTCAACCCTCATGCAATACATGAGCGCAAGCCATGGATATAGCACTATAGGTGGAATAGAGTATAATGATGGAGGGGTTTATGTGGAGAAGACAAAAAAGGAGAAAGTCTCACATCGACGCGACTAATCAACGGGCTATGGAGATGCCCATCAATTGATGTCAACATGAGGAGTAGGGATTGCCATGCAACGGATGCACTAGAGCTATAAATGAATGCTCAACAAAAGAAAACTAGTGGGTGTGCATCCAACTTGCTTGCTCACGAAGACCTAGGGCATTTGAGGAAGCCCAATGTAGGAATATAGAAGCCAAGTTCTATAATGAAAAATTCCCACTAGTATATGAAAATGACAACCTATGAGACTCACTATATGAAAAACATGGTGCTACTTCGAAGCATAAGATATTAGACTCACTACATGAAGAATATGGTGCTACTTTGAAGCACAAGTGTGGAAAAAGAGATAGTAACATTGCCCCTTTTTATTTATTTTCTTTTTTTCTTTTTCTTTTTTTTCTTTTTTTCTTTTTCTTTTTTTTCTTTGGCCTTTCTTTTTCTCTTTCTTTTTGGCCTTTATTTTTTTCTTTTTGGGGACAATCCTCTAATAATGATGATCATCACACTTTTATTGATTACAACATATGAATTACAACTCGAAACTAGAACAAGATATGACTCTATATGAATGCTTCCGGCGGTGTACTGGGATGTGCAATGATCTAGCGTAGTAATGACATCAAAAAAGGACAAGCCATGAAAACATCATGCTAGCTATCTTACGATCATGCAAAGCATTATGACAATAAATGCTCAAGTCATGTATATGATGATGATGGAAGTTGCATGGCAATATATCTCGGAATGGCTATGGAAATGCCATGATTGGTAGGTATGGTGGATGTTTTGAGGAAGATATAATGAGGCTTATGTGTGATAGAGCGTATCATATCACGGGGTTTGGATGCACCGGCGAAGTTTGCACCAACTCTCGAGGTGAGAAAGGGCAATGCACGGTACCGAAGAGGCTAGCAATGATGGAAAGGTAAAAGTGTGTATAATCCATGGACTCACATTAGTCATAAAGAACTCATATACTTATTGCAAAAGTTTATTAGCCCTCAAAGAAAAGTACTACTACACGTGCCCCTAGGGGGATAGATTGGTAGGAAAAAACCATCGCTCGTCCCCGACCGCCACTCATAAAGAAGACAATCAAATAAACACCCCATGCTTCAAATTTGTCACACAACTATTACCATACGTGCATGCTATGGGACTTGCAAACCTCAACACAAGTGTCTCTACAATCCACAACCACCCACTAGCATGACTCTAAAATCACCACCTTTATATTGCAAAACTATTGCAAGGAATCAAACATATCATATTCAGTGATCTACAAGTTTATGTAAGATTTTATGACTAACCATGTGAATGACCAATTCCTGTCATCCCTCTAAATAGATATAAGTGAAGCAAGAGAGTGTAATTCTTTCTACAAAATATATTACCATGCTCTAACAAATATAAGTGAAGCAAAAGAGCATTCTACAAATGGCGGTTTTCTATGTGAAGAGAAACAGGCAATCCAAACTCCAACATATAAGTGAAGCACATGAAGCATTCTATAAAGCCATACTCAAAAGATTTAAGTGAAGTGTAATGAGCATTCTATAAATCAACCAAAGACTATCTCATTCCAGCATGGTGCATAAAGGAAAAGTGAAAACTAAATGCAAAAGATGCTCCAAGACTTGCACATAATGCACGAAACGAATACGAAAACATACAGATACATGTTGAAGAAAGAGGGGATGCCTTCCAGGGCATCCCCAAGCTTAGACGCTTGAGTCTCCTTGAATATTTACTTGGGGTGCCTCGGGCATCCCCATGCTTGAGCTCTTGCATCTCTTCCTTTTCCGCATATCGAGACCTCCTCGTTTAGACACTTCATCCACACAAAACTTCAACAGAAAACTCGGTAAGATCCATTAGTATAATAAAGAAAATCACCACTCTAAGTACTGAGCAAACCAATTCATGTTTTGTTTTTGCATTGTGTCTACTGTAATATAGCTTTTCCATGGCTTAATCCACTGATATAAATTGATAGTTTCATCAAAAATAGAATCTATCAAAAACAGAACAGTCTGTAGCAATCTGAACATCCACCATACTTATGTTACCCTAAATATTCTACCAAAATTAGGAAACATAAACAAGTTGTATAGAAAGACAGTGCAAAAGTAATCAGAACCATTTGACATTCCAGTTAAAAAAGACAAATCGCGCACTACAGCCAAAGTTTCTGTCCTGCACCGTACAAACCAACAAGCATTGAAAACATCCTAAAGGCAAACCTTAGAACATTATTTTTCTAATACAATGGAATTATAAAAGGGGATAATTATTTTTGTTGAAAAGTTTCTATAATTAAGATCACGAAGTTTCCGTGAGCATGAACAAAGTTCAAGGAGCTCTCCCACTTCAACAATGCTTGTCTCTCTCACTTTCACTTTCCTTTTCGAAAAGTTTTTAGGTTCCCCTCTTTATTTTTTTGTTTTTGAACTATATAAAAGCACTCAACAGAAATAAATGACTCTCTAAAACTTCCGGTTTATCTCCCTGGCAGCGCTTTCTTTAAAGCCATTAAGCTAGGCATTTAGTGCTCAAGTAATGAATCCACCCGGATCCCAAGGTATATCAAAGCCAATTTTAATTAACAATGATTTGTACTTTAGTAGTGAGCACAAAGTAACATATATCATCCAACAACGAAGTCTAACTCTCTTCCTATGCATCGGCATGTCATAAAAGAACAATTCATGCACACATAGTAAAGGCCAATGCATAGTATAAGCAGTTTCTTGCAATTCTATCGTATTGGAAACATAAAGAGGCGAAGATGTAGTTCCTCTTTCATAATAATTGCAAGTAGGAGCAGCAAGCACATGCATATTAAATTCATCAAAATCATCATGTGCAGTGGTAGAAGGCAACCATCAATATAATCCTTACCAAGCACAAACTTCTCTGATATAGTGTAGTCGGGAGAATTCAAAAAGATAATAGGACTATCATGCATGGGTGCAATAGCAACATTCATGTTTAACATAAGGAACTATAACAAGTTCATCTCCATAAGCATAATTCATATTGGCATCTTGGCCACAAGCATAGCAAGCATCATCAAAAAGGGATATTTCAAGAGAATTAACGGGATCATAGCAATCATCATAGCTATCATCCTTCAGTGTATGAGTTGAAGAGTTACTATCATTAGAAGGTGGGCACGGGTGATCAATCCGCTCTTCCTCCTTTTGTTCTTTGCTCTCCTCATCATCTTTTTCATCTAATGAGCTCACAGTTTCATCAATTTCTTCTTCCATATCTTCCTGCGAAATATTATTCTCTTCTTGGACAGCGGAGACTTTCTCAATAAATGCATTAATATAGTAATTGTATTCATAATTTTCATAGCAATATGTAAGTATAGCAAGATTTTCTAGTCTATAAACTGAATCACAAAATCATCAAATGCTTTAAACATAGATTCAACCTCATAAGCACCCATAAAAGCAAAAAATTCTTGTATTTGTTCCACATCATAGTAATCATAGATACCATTAGCATAAGAAGCTAAGGTTTAATTATCATTGAATTTGCATGAAAAGGGAAGGTGTGGAGCCTTCATCTTAGAGCAACAAGTATAATCATGTATCATGCATAGTTGACGAGCATACCAACACAACATAGAAATTTGATCCCATAATTGTTTCCCTTTTTGTGTCAAGCGATAATCCCTAAAGTATTCACGTTGATCCAAGGTGTCTCCCATAACATAATGGAATGGGGTTTTCTCAGGATTATTAAAGTAGTACATAATTTCTTTCACATAACGAGCATCGAGGGTTTTAGGAGGTTCCTCATCTCCATGAGTAGCATCTACACCTAATTTTTTTAGTATTTTGTATTCCATATCCATAACTAAAGATAGAGAACAACTAGGAACATCAAATAAAAATTACTTAGTGATAAAGCAAACAGGCACACACGAGAATATTCACCCCACGCTATGACTCCCCGGCAACGGCCCCAAAAAAATGTCTTGATAACCCGCAAGTATAAGGGATAGTTGTAGCCTCTTTCGATAAGTAAGAGTGTCGAACCCAACGAGGAGCTAAAGGTAGAACAAATACTCTCTCAACTCCTATCGGCCACTGATACGACTCTATGCATGCTTGACGTTCTCTTTACCTAGAACAAGTATGAAACTAGGAGTACTTTGTAGGTGTGATAGGATAGGTTTGCAAGATAATAAAGAAAGGGTAAATAAAAAGTAGGGGCTGTTCAGATAAAGAAGCAATAAAGTAAATATAGCAAGTGTGGAAAAGTGGTGGTAGGAGTTGTGAAATTGTCCCTAGGCAATTGACTACGTTACTAGACCGGTAATCACTATTGCAATTCTATTTGAGGGAGAGGCATAAGCTAACATACTTTCTCTACTTGGTTCATATGCACTTATGATTGGAACTCTAGCAAGAATCCGCAAATACTAAAGATTCATTAAGGTAAAACCCAACCATAGCATTAAAGTATCAAGTCCTCTTTATCCCATACGCAACAATCCCCTTACTCGGGTTTGTGTTTCAGTCACTCACGCAACCCACTATAAGCGAATCATGAACGCATTGCAAACCCTAAAGCGGGAATCCCTCACGCTTTCGCGAAACGGAGGGCCCAATAGGATAGCACCAATAACAAAACATGCAACTCAAACCAATCATAGCAATTCATCAATCACCGATAGGACAACGAAAATCTACTCAGACATCATAGGATGGCAACACATCGTTGGAAAATAATATGAAGCATAAAGAACCATGTTAAAGTAGAGGGTAGAGCGGGTTGCGTGAGAGTGGACCGCTGTAGATAGAAGGGGGAACGTGATGGAGATGTTGGTGAAGATGACGGAGCTGTTGGTGAAGATCGCGGTGATGATGATGGCCCTTGGTGGCATTCCGGCGCCACCGGAAGCAAGGGGGAGAGAGGCCCCCTTCTTCTTCTTCTTCTTCCTTGACCTTCTCCCTAGATGGGAGAAGGGTTTCCCCTCTGGTCCTTGGCTCCCATGGCGTGAGAGGGGCGAGAGCCCCTCCGAGATTGGATCTATCTCTCTGTTTCCGCGTTCTCCAATTTTGCCCTGGCACCGTTTCCTTTACATCTGGAGATCCGTAACTCCGATTGGATTGAAACCTTCGCCCAGATCATTTTCCAAAAAATAGCTTTCTAGCGGCCAAAGAAGGGCATCAACCGCCCTACGGGTGGCCCACGAGATAGGGGGGCGCGCCCACCTGGAGTGGTGGCGTGGGCCACTCTCATGGCCACCTCGGGCACCGTTTCGCGTTGATTCTTCCTCCCAAAAATCACAAATATTCCAAAATAATTCTTCGTCCTTTTTTATCCCGTTTGGACTCCGTTTGATATTGGGTTTCTGCGAAACAAAAAACATGCAACCGATAGGAACTGGCACTGGGCACTAGATCAATATGTTAGTCCCAAAAAATAGTATAAAAAGTTGCCAAAAGTATATAAAAGTTGAATACTATTGGCATATGGAACAATCAAAAATTAAAGATACGACGGAGACGTATCATGGATGCAGACGCGCGGCCCGCCATCCTCGCCTGGATGGGGAGCTACGCTGGGCAGGCGGCAGTTGCCGCGCATGACCCTTGATTCCTGCAACTCCTGAGCGACCTTGGTGATGAACTCTTGAGGGTTGGGCCCTCCTTGCCTCACGCCTTCCTGAGGGAAACGTGTCGCGAGGCACGCCTCCAAGTGGTGCCCAAGAGCCTCCCTCGTGATCTTGGTAAAGTCAGTGGCTCCCCAGGAGAGAGCCCCCGAGCCTTACCCAAGGAGGGCGCCAGGCGCGCCTTCCTATGCGATGGAGGGTGGCGCCCCTTGGACGGGCGCAGATCCCTATGTGGCGCCTCCGGAGGTACCTGCCTCCTGAGGCCTTGAGTCAGGTGATGTCTTCTTCTTCTTGGGAGCTGCTTCAGGAAGGTTTCTACTCTTGCTGTCAGGGTCCTCGATTGACACGGCTTGGAAGGCATGCTCGAGAGAGCACACCGCATCCTTCTCTTCACAGGGGACCGTGATGACTCCGCCACTTCCTGGCATCTTGAGGACGTTGTAGCCATGGTGATTCACTGCCATAAACTTGGCCCGAGTGAGATACCCGAGGATGGCATTGTATGGCAGGCGAATGTGGGCGACGTCGAAGTCAATGAGCTTGGAACGGTAGTTCTTGCGCTGCCCAAAGGTGACAGGGAGGCGGACCAGCCCTATCGGGATAGTGGAACCATCAGTGACTCCTGAGAAGGGCTTTGTTGGATGAAGCTGATCGTATGGCACTTGAAGATTGTTGAACGTCTCGATGGACAAGACGTTGAGCCCTGCTCCGTCGTCGATGAGGGTCCTGGTAACTTGCACATTCCTGATGACTGGGGAGCAGAGCATCGGGAGGACACCGGCCGTTGCCGCGCACTTGAGCTGATCCGCTGAACTGAATGTGATGGCGCACGCAGACCACGTGAGGGGGCGCGTGGCCTCAAGCTTGGGGAGGATTGCATTCACTTCGCAAGCAAACTTCTTGAAGATGCGCTGAGAGGCTGAGGCCTGAGCGCCGCCCAAGATACAAGCGATTGCACGCGGTTCCTGGAAGCCCCCAGCCCCCTCGTGCTGATGATGGTCGTCATTCCTTCTCGGTGGTGGTGGCAGTGGAGGAAGTCCTGCGTTTCCTTGCGAGCGATCCTCACGAGGCTGATCCCCCCAAGCCCCCTCACGAGGTTGGTCCTGCCAGCGGCCCTCGCGAGGCCGGTCACGCCACCCTTGGCGAGGACCATGGTCGTCCCATCGTCCTCCACCTCTTCCTCCACCTCGACTGTAGCCCCGATAGTTGCGCTCGAGGCGTCGACCGACGCGGCCTTCTCGCACGGCCCTGAGCTCTTGGCATCCGTTGGTGTTGTGGGTGTCGATATTGTGGTACACGCAGTACCGGCTGCCCTTGGACGACTCCGGCTGATCCCGACAATGCTTCATGTCCGGCTCTGCTGAGAGCACAGCCGTTCCCTTGCGCTTCACATCCTTGGCCTTGGCTTTCTTCTCTTCTGGGTCTGCTGCTGGGAGCTCGAGAAGGGAGAGGTGTCCCTCCTCAGCCCTGGCGCACTTGGTCGCTGGGTTGAAGAACTCCAATGACATGCACAGATCTTCGTGGATTGTCAGCTCATCCTTCATCTTGACGTCGTGGACGCCATCAGAGAACGCCGAGATGATGGCCACCTCGGTTACCCTGGGAATCTTGAGGCGGGCGTCGTTGACGCGCTGGATGTACTTCTCCAAGGTTTCTCTAGGTTGCTGTTTGATGCGGCGCAGGTCACCAACAGCCGGCAGACGGTCGCGTGTGCCCTGAAAGTTGGCGATGAAGCGAGTGCGCATCTCGTCCGAGGAGGAGATCGTGCCAGGGGGCAGGTTCAGGAGCCAGGTGTGGGCACCGTCCTTGAGTGCCATGGGAAACCAGTTCACCATGACCTTTTCGTCCCCGTTGGCGGCTTCAATGCCTAGCTCGCAGAGCTATAGGAACTCCACGGGGTCAGCAGTGCCATCGTAGCGATGGGGCAGGTCAGGTTTGAACTTGCCCGGCCAGGCGACACTGCGTAGCTCGGTGGTGAAGGCGCGGCAGCCTGCGGTGGCCACCGGAGCTCTCTGCTGGTGTGGGGCTTTCTCCTGGGGATTCCTGCGCGCCACTGCTTGGAGCAGCACGGGGTCTTTACGTGGTGGCGCAGGGATGCGGTCATGGCGCACCGGTGCCGGGAGCACACAAGCACCTTCTTGTGGACGAGGGATTTCTTGGCAGCTCATTTCTTGACGCGCGGGCACCGGACGCGGTGGATCTTGTCCTGGGGCCACGCGCCTCGGGGCCAGGGCGCCTTCTTGGGGAGGAGGTGGCGGAGCCACCTCCTGATCAACGCCTCCTGCACAGGACGGAGGGTGAGGCAGCGAGAGGGACGTCACAGGGGAGCCCCCTGCGGTGCTGATGAGCTTGGTGAGGCGAGCGAGCCACTCCTCATAGAGGTCGTCAACGGGACGGTAGTGCAGGAGCTCACACGCCAGGAGCAACGCGGCACGCACGTCCGTGGGGGCGCGACGGGCATGGGACGATGAACCAACTGGGGTGGCGGTGCGGCCTTCCCGCCGCACCGAAGGATGCAGCGACGAGGCCTACTGCTCGTTCCCCGCGAGGCCGGTGGTGGCGTTGGTGGCAGGCGATGGGGAACAATGGGGACACCCACCGATGGGAGCTGTCTGGGCGATGCGGGCGGCGAGGGCAGACGGACGCTCGGCGTGAGCCCGACGAGCGTCTGCCATCGACACGACGGAGGATCAAACGCGAAATAGCAGAAGAAAGATTCCGGCGCACCCCTACCAAGCACGGCAAATATCGGATGTTGGGTTCCGGCAAACCCTTAAGGTTCGAACTCTGGGGTGCGCGCGAAGATCTTCCCCCTACCAATCCACGCCCGATCGCCTTGCGAGAATCTAGCGAAACGATGAACAACACGAGGGACAAAAGATTTATACTGGTTCGGGCCACCGTTGTGGTGTAATACCCTACTCCAGTGTGTGGTGTGGTGGATTGCCTCAGGGGCTGATGATGAACAGTACAAAGGATGAACTGCCTCGCGAGAGGTGTTCTTGAACTGGTGCAATGAACTACTTGGGTGAGCTCGATCGCCTCTCGATCTAATGAGCACTCGATGAGATGCCCTCTACTGTGGTTGCTATCCCTATTTATAGAGGCCCTGGCCCTCTTCCCAAATATTGAGCGGGAAGGGCGCTAACAACAGCCATTTCAAAGGGGAACATCTAGTACAAGTTATCCTGACTAAAGTTGGTCTTCGGCTGCCAAAGGCACTGGTGATGACACTGTCTTGGGCTCCAAGGTGACCTCCGTCCTGCCGCTCTGCTGGTGTTGACACCGTCTTGGGCTTCATGAGGAACGATTTCCTGATTATTCTTTGAAAAATCTTGATGAAATTCTTCAGAAGTCTATTGCTTTGAGTAAGATGAATACTAGTGATCTTGTGTTTGGTGATCGTCTATTTGAACTTACAAACCTTATGTGTGCCAAAGGAAATGTTGGAATTATTAGCGATATCATTTCCGAAGCTACTAGAATTCATAGAGGAGATTATTGTCAAACTCATACTAATGAATCACCCTCTCTAGGATTTGATCCACCACATGACAATGTTGAACATGGATACTATGATGAGGATGATGATAGTGACTTCGATCTTGACGATGCAATGAGACATTTTGGTCTTATGGCCAATCTTCGGGGATATATGGCAGGAGGAAAGGAATGGGTTCTTTATAGTGGATGTACCGATCACATGACCGGAGACAAAGACATGTTTCGCGAGCTTGCTGAAAATGATAGTCCTCGAAAGTATGTCACTTTCGGTGACAACTCAAAGGGTAAGGTGGTTGGCCTCGGTAAGGTGGCCATCTCACATGATAGCTCCATTCAGAATGTTATGCTCGTTGATTCTCTTGGCTACAACTTACTTTCAGTATCTAGACTTGTTGATTTCGGTTTCAATGTCCTATTTACTGAAGTAGATTGCCAAGTGTTTCATCGAGACAATCATAAAATGATCTTTACCGGTATACGTAGAGGTGATCTATACATAGTTGATTTCACTAAAAAGGCTCAACCTAAAACTTGCTGCATTGCTAAATCCTAAAAAGGTTGGTTATGGCATGGACGACTAGGTCATGTTGGCATGAGAAACCTTGACAATCTTATTAAAGGAAATCATATCCTTGGTGTTAACAATGTCATATTTGATAAGGATAGACTTTGCAGCGCTTGTCAAGCAGGTAAACAGGTTGGAGGAAGGCATCCCGTAAAGAACATCATGACCACAAGGAGGCCACTCGAGCTACTTCACATGGATCTTTTTAGTCCCAACTCTTATAAGAGTCTCGGAGGAAATTCCTTTGGTCTAGTTATAGTTGATGACTTTTCAAGATTTACGTGGGTGTTCTTTCTCGATGATAAATCGCAGGTCCAAAAGATCTTCAAAAACTTTGCTAGAAAGGCCTAAAACCAATTTGAAGTGAAGATCAAGAAGGTTCGCAGCGACAACAGAACGGAGTTGAAGAACGCAAATGTGGACACCTTTGTTGACGAAGAAGGGATTTCACACGAGTTCTCGGCTACGTACACACCTCAACAAAATGGAGTTGTTGAGAGGAAGAACCGGACGCTCATCAAAATGGCGAGAACGATGCTTGATGAGTACAAGACACCAAAGCACTTTTGGGCAGAAGCGGTTGAGACAGCTTGTCATGCAACAAATCGCTTGTATCTTCACAAGCTACTTGGCAAGACGGCATACGAGCTCCTCACCGTTAACAAACCGAAGTTTGATACTTTCGAGTATTCAGCTCAAAGTGCTACATTCTTGATAAGCATCATCGTTCTAAATTTGCTCCTAAATCTCATGAAGGTTTCCTACTAGGTTATGGCTCAAACTCTCACACTTACCATGTCTATAACAATTTCACCCGAAAGGTTGAAGAGATGGTAGATGTGAAGTTTGATGAATCTAACGGCTCGCAAGTAGAGCAATTGCCAATTGATGTAGGAGACATCCTTCGGAAGAAATCCAAGACTTGTCTATTGGGAAGGTCCGTCCAACGGAGGTGAAGGAGAGTACCTCGTCCATCCAAGTGGAAGCTTCTACTTCACGACAAGCTGAACCAAGAGTTGATATGGAAGCATCCACAAGTGGGACACACCAAGATGAAGAAAACGAGGAAGTGCATCAAGATGAACATCAACAACCTCCTTCTCCACCACGACAAGAGTACGACAACGTCAACAATGAAGAAGGCCAAGAAGAAGAACAAGATGAAGAAGAAGTTCAACCAAGATCCAAGCAAAAGCTTTCACGAGTTCGAGAAAGAATTGCTAAAGACCATCTCGTCGAGCAAATCTACAATGATATTCAAACCGGGAGAATCACTCGCTCTAAAACTCGTTTAGCTAACTTTTGTGAAAACTATTCTTTCATCCCTAGCATTGAACCTATGAATGTCTAAGAAGCATTGGAAGATCCGGATTGGATAAATGCTATGCATGAAGAGGTACACAACTTTGAGAGGAACGAAGTTTGGACAATGGTTGAGAAGCCCGACAACAACCACAACATCATCGGTACCAAATGGGTGTTTCGTAACAAGCAAGATGAAGATGGACAAGTAGTTCGCAACAAAGCACGTCTCGTCGCCCAAGGCTACACATAAGTCGAAGGTATGGACTATGGTGAGACTTATGCTCCCGTTGCTAGACTTGAGTCCATTCGCATCTTACTTGCCTATGCTAATCACCATGATATCACCTTGTACCAAATGGACATTAAAAGTGCTTTTCTAAATGGTGAAATAGAGGAGGAAGTTTATGTTAAACAACCTCCCAGCTTTATCAATCCTAAGAAACCGAATCATGTTTACAAACTTCGCAAAGCTCTTTATGGTCTTAAACAAGCTCCTAGAGCGTGGTATAAATGCTTGACCAAGTTCCTTATTGAAAAAGGCTTTGAAATTGGGAAAATTGATTCTACTCTTTTTACTAAAAGGGTTAATGGAGAACTCTTTGTATGCCAAATTTATGTTGATGATATTATATTTGGTTCAACTAACCCTCATTTTAGTGAAATGTTTGGGAATCTAATGTTGGAGAAGTTTGAGATGTCTATGATGAGTGAACTCAAATTCTTTCTTGGGTTGAAATCAAGCAAACTAAGGAAGGTACCTTTGTTTCTCAAACAAAGTACACCAAGGACTTATTCAAGAAGTTCAATATGCAAGAATGCAAAGGTATGACTACACCCATGCCTACTAGTGGACATCTTGATTTGACCAAAGATGGTGAACCGGTTGATCAAAAGGTTTATCGCTCTATGATCGGTTCATTGTTATATCTATGTCCTTCACGTCCTGATATTATGCTAAGTGTGTGCATGTGTGCACGATATCAAGATGCTCCTAAAGACTGTCATCTTAAGGCCGTGAAAAGGATAGTGAGATACTTAATCCATACACCAAATTTTGGCATTTGGTATCCCAAGAGGGCCTCTTTCGATCTTGTTGGCTACTCCGACTCGGACTATGCTGGAGACAAGGTTGATAGAAAGTCCACTTCGGGTACTTGTCAATTTCTTGGTAGATCTCTTGTGTCTTGGTCCTCCAAGAAACAAAACTCGGTATCCTTATCCACCGCCTAAGCGGAATACATTGCCGCTGGTTCATGTTGTGCTCAATTACTTTGGATGACCCAAACTCTTAAAGATTATGGGATATATGTGAAACATGTTCCATTGCTTTGTGACGATGAAAGTTTTATCAAAATTGGTCATAATCATGTGCAACATTCTCGAACTAAGCATATTGAAGTTCGTCATCATTTCATTCGAGATCATGTTGCTAAGGGTGACATTGATCTTAAGCATGTTCGCACCGAAAAGCAGTTAGCGGATATATTCACTAAACCTCTTGATGAGAAAGTGTTTTGCAGGTTGAGAGGAGAATTGAACATCATTGATGCTTCAAACTTGGAGTAGAAACTCCATTGGATACATGCAAGACATGAGCTTATGACTAATCCTTGATATTTCTCTTATGATGAAAATCTTATATCTTGGACATATTTGCATCTTGCATGTTATCTAACCCATGTAGGTACTTGGTTGAATCAAATTCCACGAGATTGTAACCTACTCATATCTTGAGCAATCTCTACATCACCAAGTCTCTATACAAAGGTGGTTGAAGACAAGGAAGCACGAAACCATTCAAACATATCCTTTGACAAATTCTATGTTGAGCTTCATGATTGTCATTTTTGGATACACAAGTGCTCTTCCTTTCAAGAACTAACCCATGTAGGTAGATTGACTCAAATTCCAAGTGGTTCTCCCAACTCTTGATGAGCTACATCAACCTTGAGCAACCCACACAAGTTCAGCTAAATGATCAACACCACCAACCAAGGTATGTTAATCCATCTTAGAGAAGCTTTACTCCGAGTCATGAGCTAAAGCAACGCGACAAGATGTGAATACATCAAGATGCTTAAACGAAAAATGGTAATCCCGTTTTGAGCTTAAACGATGAGTATGACCTATGATCAAGTGATCTCACTTGACTCCTAAGTCAATATACTCTAACATAGGTGACTTTGTCGCTGACCATCTCTAGATGAAGTTCTTTTGTGTTATTTTCTATGTTTTTTTCATTTGTCTCATGCATATTTGTTTCCCCTTTCAAAAAAAACTTCATCTAGATTTCTTTCTTTTCTGTTTGTTCAGCATTTACTGCATCCAATTCATTGCATATCATTTAGTAAATTCCTTGCAAATCTTTGTGAGATCCTACTAGTCTAGTGAGCTGAGGTGACAAGTGTTTTCTCTGCGATGAACTTGGTTCCACCGATTAGTTAGTTTCGGTCCAACCGAATTCTTTCGGTACAACCGACGCATACCACTCGGTGCCACCGACTTCACAACAGGAAAAACAGTTTGCTACTTATTCTATGATTCTTCTGATCCAGCTCCACTCAATGAATCTTGTCCTCTAAAAGCATCACATTTTTATCATTTGTCTTGTGCTGTGACTCAAGGACCAAACCCATTCGACAGATTCCAAAAAAACCTTCTTGGAAATTGATGTCAAAGGGGGAGAGAGAGATCACATCAAAGCTTATCATTTAGAGAGAGATCACATCAGAGAATATATCACCTCCTCAGGGGGAGAAAGAGATCTCTATGGGAAGAGAATACTCAATTAGAAAGTATTTCTCAAGGATCCCAGATGCTTGGTGTTCAAGAGGAGAGATGCCACATGTCTTACTGAGGGGAAAGACATGTTCATATGTGCTTATTTGCATTAGTTGCATTAGCTCTGTTCATTCATATCTTTCAGCTCTGATTTTCTGTTCCCTATCTTCTCCCAGTATCCCATGCTTGATTAAGGGGGAGCAAGACATCTAAGGGAAAGAAATCATTTAAATTCATTGCATATCTTTACTCTTGGGGACATTTCTAATCCAATGTGGTACTTAGTACTCACTCTCTACATGTCATCCCAGTCTTGGTATTCTTGTGGTTTCTTCTATTTGCTCTGGCTAGTAGATGTACCTTGTTATCTAACCTTGTTTACGCAGGTTCATTCCATCCTAAGCCAACTCAAGACTACAAGGTAAGTATATGCATCACAATCATGTGTATGAGGAATTCTTGCTGATGTACATACTGTTTGCAAGAAGGACTCATGAGCATGAAGGTATTCTCTTTAATATTCTTTGCTCTGATGCATATGGCCAAGATACATGTAACTCATTGCCTACTCTATCATGGTTATGCTCTCATATGCTTCTATATTCCATATTCACATGTTTGCATACATGTAGGGGGAGCCTCTGCTTGTTACATGTCTTTCCAAAGCTTTACTTGCTATTGCTTATATCCTTATCTAAAGCTTTGATGTATGTTGTCATCAATTACCAAAAAGGGGGAGGTTGAAAGCACAAGTGCTCCCTAGGTGGTTTTGGTAATTAATGTTAACATATCTCTTGTTGGACTAACACTTTTATCTAGTATATTTCAGACAAGTTCAACATTGGAGTGGCATGGACTAAAGGATGTGGGAACTCATTCAAGATGCTAAGGAGAAAGGATTGGCTAAAGCTTCAAGCTCAAGACTCTTCATTTTACATTTTAGTGATCCAAGATCACATTGAGTCTATAGGAAAAGCCAATACTATCAATAAGGGATGAGGTGTTGCTTAATGAGTTTCTTGCTCCACAGTGCTTAGTGATATGCTCCAAAACCCTCAACTACTTTCCCACTTCCACTCATATGACCTAAACCTAAAGCCAAAATCGGTCACACCGATTCTTTCTATCCGGCGCCACCGAGTTCAGATGTCATAGCCACTGCCACAAACCCTAGGCAAATCGGTCTTACCAATAGGGATCTCGGTCTCACCGAGATGGGATTGTAATCTCTCTGTGTATGTCCATCATCAAAATCGGTCTCACCGAGTTTGAGCAATCGGTACTACCGAGATTACAATGCAAACTTCCTGGTTCACTCATTACCAAAATCGGTCCCACCGACTTTGACTAATCGGTCAAACCGAGTTTGCCTGACCAACTCTCTGGTTAGCTAATTACCAAAATCGGTCCAACCGAGTGTGTGTAATCAGTCTCACCGAGATTACGTTTTGCCCTAACCCTAATCATATCGGTCCTACCAAGTTGCATTTCGGTCCCGCCGAAAATCCTAACGGTCACTAGGTTTACTAAATCGGTCTGACCGAGTTTGTCGATTCGGTCCCACCGAGATTGGTAAATTGTGTGTAATGGTTAGATTTTGTGTGGAGGCTATATATACCCCTCCAACTCCTCTTCATTCGTGGAGAGAGCCATCAGAACAAACCTACACTTCCAACTTACCAGTTCTGAGAGAGAACTACCTACTCATGTGTTGAGGCCAAGATATTCCATTCCTACCATATGAATCTTGATCTCTAGCCTTCCCCAAGTTGCTTTCCACTCAAATCTTCTTTCCACCAGATCCAAATCCTATGAGAGAGAGTTGAGTGTTGGGGAGACTATCTTTTGAAGCACAAGAGCAAGGAGTTCATCATCACCGCACCATTTTTTAGTTCTTGGAGAGTGGTGTCTCGTAGATTGGCTAGGTGTCACTTGGGAGCCTCCGACAAGATTGTGGAGTTGAACCAAGGAGTTTGTAAGGGCAAGGAGATCGCCTACTTCGTGAAGATCTATCGCTAGTGAGGCAAGTCCTTGGTGGGCGACGGCCATGGTGGGATAGACAAGGTTGCTTCTTCGTGGACCCTTCTTGGGTGGAGCTCTCCATGGACTCGCACAGCCGTTACCCTTCGTGGGTTGAAGTCTCCATCAACGTGGATGTACGATAGCACCACCTATCGGAACCATGCCAAAAACATCCGTGTCTCCAATTGCGTTTGAATCCTCCAAAACCTTTCCCTTTACATTCCTGCAAGTTGCATGCTTTACTTTCCGCTGCTCATATACTCTTTGCATGCTTGCTTGCTATATGTTGTGAATGTTAAACTTGTGCCTAAACTCCACTTAAACTTAAAGAAGCTAAAAACTGCAACTTTGGTACTTAGTGTCTAATCACCCCCATCTAGACACCTCTTCTCAAGGTCCTACAAGTGGTATCAGAGCATTGGTCTCCATTGCCTTGGTTTAATCACCATTGGAGGAAGATGGATGAGTCTACTTTAGGGAGTCTTAGACATAGAGTGCGTATTCTTGATGGAGAGTATTTTCATGAGTGGACAAATGAGATGCTTGTAATTTTCAATCAATATCATTTGAACAAGTACATTGATAGCCCTTGTGCACCTCATGTTGATCCTATGCAGCCTACTCTTGATGAGTCTATTGACATGATTAGGAATGTTAGAACTGTTAATCTTATCACTAGAGGCTTGCCTAGAAACTTGGTTGGAAAACTGCCTACTTTTGAGTGTGCCTACACTATATGGAAATTTCTGGAGGAACGATTTCCTGATTATTCTTTGAAAAATCTTGATAAAAACTGCAACTTTGGTACTTAGTGTCTAATCACCCCCCCTCTAGACACCTCTTCTCAAGGTCCTACAGAAGTTCAAAATGAAGGATGGTGAAAGTTTCACTGAAATGTACCCTAGGCTTGCTCTCGTCACTAATGAGATTGCCGGATTAGGAAGTTAAGAGATGACCGATAGATTCATCATCAAGAAGATCCTAAGAGCCCTGGATTAAAAATATGATATCGTGTTGTCACACCTTGATTTTCATGCCATACACTTAAGCTAATAAAGCATGATAAAATGTGGTTTGACAAAAACTTTTGAGTGTTTTGGTCTTTGCTTGATTTGATTTCTGTGTGTTGGTTGCAAGTGCTCTAAAAATCAAATAAATCCTCCGACTTGTATACTCCTTCTCCTGGATCCAAACACCTTTCCCAATGATTATGCCATGTGTATAGGACATAAAAATAATTTCTTGCAAAAATAATTTGGCCAAATAGTATTTTCAAAAATTAGTTTTTTTCAAAAACCCCTGAATTGAGGTTTGCACTACAAGTACTTAATTAAGGGCAGTAAAAATCTTTCCAAAAATATATTTGACCCCTATTAGATATAGGACTCCCAGAAACCACAAAAATATTATTTTACAAGTTGTTTTACTATTTTATTTAAATGATTTTTTAGGCCAGAAATGGTCTTTAATAGGTTAAAATTATTTTAATGCTTTAAAAATATTTGTGAAACTTGAGGGAAACTCAGTGGACATATATTGTCCATATATATGAGTTTCAACACATGGTCATGTTCAAAATATTGGTAAAATCCCTCAAAAACCCTTCCTGGATATTTCAAGCTTTTGAAATATTTACAAAGGAATTATTCCCCAAAATTTCCAAGAAAATTCTAGCATGTCACATATGACATATGTGATGATCTGGCCAAGCATCATGTCATGGAGAATAGTATAACCCCATGAAATCCCCTCAAAACCATTTCTTTCCATTTTGAAGTTTGAGCAACTTTACATTGCCAAACATGTCCAAATGTTCTCAAACCTTGTGAACATGCTCAAATGGTCTAATCATTTATCTATACGAAATGGCACAAGTTGGAGAAAATGTTATATTGAACAAAGTGCCCCAAAGCCCTTCCTGTCCAGAACCAAATTTGAACAACTCTACATTAGCAACTTTGTCCTTTTGATCTCAACTTTTGTGGACATGTTCACACCCTCAAATGATGACACTACACCAAGTGGTGCATCAAGGAGAACAGATTTGCATGTCTAAATCTTGAAGAGTCCATTTCTGATGATTTCTAGGGTTTACAAAAGTTGCATTGGCAACTTTTCCCAAATGAACTCAATCTTGGTTTGAACCTCTTATTTTCTCATACCATTTGACCCTGTCAAGCCTCATGACAAATGGAGATCAACTACTTGCCCAAACCAATATCAAACACCTTCTGCCATTTTACTAAAACCCCTGTTTTGACCACTCCCACTAATCTCCATGGGCTCAACTTTTTACCACAGCTACACCTGACCCTCCTCTACCTCCAGTAACAATGGCTACATCTTAGATCAATGATTAAGGGGTGAGACCACGTCATTTACCCCTTTGGACAACCCCTTTCCCTCTCTCTCTCAACCCCACTCCTGTCGTACTGGCTCCCCAGGGCATCCAATGTGTGACGCCCGGATAATTAGCTACAACAATTCGCACGCTAATGATGCCACGTCACCACAGTTTCAATTGCTAATCTCGAGCTAGTTCGAAATTGATTTGATTCCAAATTTAAAATAAAAGGCAAACAACAAAATTTTCAAATGATTAAAAACCAAAATGTTCGGTGGGTGCCAAATATTGCATAGGTATTTATGGTGAAGTAAACACATTTTTAGAAAATGACTAAATACTTTAAAATGAAATAAAACAGAAAGGAAAATAAGGAAAAGAAAGAAAGAGAAAGGAAAACCCCCCAACCACTAGATGCGCCTCTTCGCGCTTGTTCGAACGGGCCCAGGCACGCGCGGATCCGTGCCCTGTGCACAAATTCTGGCGAACTCCGGCGGGTCGGCGCTGTGCTTTTGGTCGCCGGCGGCGAGAGCCTGCCAAGATGACGTGGCATGCGCCGGGCCCCACCCCTGGGTCACTGCCAGGGGGCCATGGGGGCCCCGTTGACTGGATTGACCCAATCAACGTGCTGACTGGGCAGCCCAGTGGCACTGACATGCGGGGCCCATGCCATAAACAAATAAAATAAACAGATAATTTGCTAATTAGTTAAATTAGTTAATTAAAACCTAATTAGACACTGACTACCGGGCCCCACCCCCTAATTAGCCTATTTAGTTAGTTTTAAAACTCTATTAATGCCCCTGTCCATGACATGCGGGTCCCACTGGACCCACCTGTCTGGTTTGACTGGTCAACCGACCAGTTGACCTGCTGACATCACTCTGATGTCATGCCTACGTCATCGCTCACTGTTTTGGATAATGTTAGGATTAAATAAATAATTAAAATCAGAAAATGATTTAAATCTTTGGAAAATCATATCTTTTAATTCGTAACTCGGATGAAAATACTTTCTACATGAAAGTTGCTCATAACGACGAGACAAATCCGGATACGCAGCCCGTTCGTCCGCCACACACCCCTAACCTATTGAACTTGCAACTTTCCCCCTCCGGTTCCTCTAACCGAAAACGTGAAACACCGAGGATACTTTCCTGGATGTTTTTCCCCCTTCGCCGGTACCACCTACTACCGCGTTGGGGCAAGCCTAGCAACACGTCTTGTCTTGTCATGCATCGTCATGCATTTGTTTGCATTGTATTTATTGTTTCTTCCCCCTCTTCTCTCGCTAGACCCCGAGACAGACGCCGCTGCTACCCAGTTCGACTACGGAGCTGACGACCCCTCCTACTTGCCAGAGCAACCAGGCAAGCCCCCCCCTTGATCACCAGATATCGCCTATTCTCCTCTATACTGCTTGCATTAGAGTAGTGTAGCATGTTACTGGTTTTCGTTAATCCTATTCTGATGCATAGCCTGACATTGTTGCTACATCTGTTGATACCTTACCTGCAATCCTAAATACTTAGTATAGGATGCTAGTTTATTATATGTGGTCGTACATTCTTGTCGGTCTGCCTTGCTATACTATCGGGCCGTGATCACTTGGGAGGTGATCAAGGGTATATATTATACATATATACATACTATACAGATGGTGACAAAAGTCGGGTCAGCTCGTTGAGTACCCGCAAGTGATTCTGATGTGGGGGCTGGAAGGACAGGTTGCTCCATCCTGGTAGAGGTGGGCCTGGGTTCCCGACAGCCCATGAGGGAGTCCTGGACTAGGGGGTGTCCGGATAGCCGAACTATCATCATCGGTCGGACTCCAAGACTATGAAGACACAAGATTGAAGACTTCATCCCGTGTCCGGATGGGACTTTCCTTGGCGTGGAAGGCAAGCTTGGCGATACGGATATGTAGATTTCCTACCATTCTAACCAACTCTGTGTAACCCTAGCCCTCTCCGGTGTCTATATAAACCAGACGGCTTTAGTCCATAGGACGAACAACAATCATACCATAGGCTAGCTTCTAGGGTTTAGCCTCCTTGATCTCGTGGTAGATCTACTCTTGTAACACACATCATCAATATTAATCAAGCAGGCCGTGGGGTTTTACCTCCATCAAGAGGGCCCAAACCTGGGTAAAACATTGTGTCCCTTGTCTCCTATTACCATTCGCCTAGACGCACAGTTCGGGACCCCCTACCCGAGATCCGCCGGTTTTGACACCGACATTGGTGCTTTCATTCAGAGTTCCTCTATGTCGTCACCGATAGGCTCGATGGCTTCTTCAATCATCACCAACGATGCAGTCCAGGGTGAGACCTCCTCCCCGGACAAATCTTCGTATTCGGCGGCTTTGCACTGCGGGCCAATTCGCTTGGCCATCTGGAGCAGATCGAAAGCTACGCCCCTGGCCATCAGGTCAGATTTGGAAGTTTGAACTTCACGGCTGACATCCGCGGGGACTTGATCTTCGATGGATTCGAGCCACAGCCAAGCGCGTCGCATTGTCACGACGGGCATGATTTAGCTCTGCAGCCGGACAGTACCCTGGAGGCCGCACTCGAACCCGCTCCGATCTTCAATTCGGAGCTGGCTACACAGATCGAGGACGGATGGCTAGACACCGCCTCGAGGGCTGCAACCTCTACGGCGATAGAGCCGAACACTGACCTTGTCCCTCATGGAGCTTGTGACTCCAAATTGCTGGACTCCTTGCCGGACTCTGAACCTCCCGCGCCCCCTCCAATCGAATCCGATTGGGCGCCGGTCATGGAGTTCACTGCAGCGGACATCTTTCAACACTCACCTTTCAGCGACATCTTGAGTTCGCTAAAGTATCTCTCATTATCAGGAGAGCCCTGGCCGGACTGCGGTCAGGACGGTTGGGATGCGGACGACGAAGAACTTCAAAGCCCACCCACCACCCACTTAGTAGCCATTGTCGACGATCTAACCGACATGCTAGACTACGACTCCGAAGACATCGACGGTATGGACGACGATGCCGGAGACGACCAAGAACCAGCACCTACCGGGCACTGGAAAGCCACCTCATCATATGACATATACATGGTGGATATCCCAAAGGATGGGAATGGCGAAGCAACAGCGGAGGATGACCCCTCCAAGAAACAGCCCAAGCGCCGGCGTCAGCGGCGCCGCTCTAAATCCCGCCACAGCAAGAATGAAGATTCCGGCACCGGAGATAATAACACACCGGACAGAGCTGAAGACAACCCACTCCAGCAAGATTCGGCGCAGGAGGACGGAGACGCCAGCCCTCATGAGAGAGCGGCAGAAGAAGAGGTAGAGGATTATATGCCTCCCTCCGGAGACGAGGCAAGCCTCGACGATGACGAATTCATCGTGCCTGAGGATCCCGTCGAACAAGAGCGCTTTAAACGCAGGCTTATGGCCACGGCAAACAGCCTCAAGAAAAAGCAGCAATAACTTAGAGCTGATCAAGATCTGGTAGCCGACAGATGGACTGAAGTCCTCGCGGCCGAAGAGCATGAGCTCGAACGCCCCTCCAAAAGTTACCCTAAACGCAAGCTGCTTCCCCAATTAGAGGAGGAGGCATATGAACCTGCATCACCAGTAGACAATACGGCTGACCGACCATCCCGTGGTCGCGACAGAGAGGCCCCTAGGCCCTTCACTAGAACCGTACCCCGGCATCGCTCGAAAAGCACAAGGCCACAGGGGAATGCTCCAGACTTGCGAGATATATTGGAGGATAAGGCAAGACAATCAAGATCGATCTATGGATCGCGTGGGCGCCCCATGATACGTGACGACAACCGTCGCGCCGGACATAGTAAGTCTGGCCGGGCCGAACAAAATAGACAAAGCTCCTTTGAGCTCCGTCGTGATATCGCCCAGTACAGAGGCGCCGCACACCCACTATGCTTCACAGATGAAGCAATGGATCATCAAATCCCCGAAGGGTTTAAACCCGTGAACATTGAATCCTACGATGGCACAACAGACCCCGCGGTTTGGATCGAAGACTATCTCCTTAATATCCACATGGCCCGCGGTGATGATCTTCACGCCATCAAATATCTCCCACTCAAACTTAAAGGACCAGCCCGACATTGGCTTAACAGCTTGCCAGTAGAGTCAATCGGGAGTTGGGAAGACCTGGAAGCCGCATTCCTCGATAACTTCCAAGGCACGTATGTGCGACCACCAGACGCCGATGACCTAAGCCACATAATTCAGCAGCCAGACGAATCGGCCAGACAATTCTAGACATGGTTCTTAACCAAGAAAAACCAAATCGTCGACTGTCCGGATGCGGAGGCCCTAGCGGCCTTCAAGCATAACATCCGCGACGAGTGGCTTGCCCGGCACCTAATCCATGGCAGCCCTCACATCACTCATGACCCGCTTCTGCGCGGGTGAGGACAACTGGCTAGCACACAGCAACAACCTCAGCAAAAATTCTGGCAGTCCGGATATCAAGGACCGTAATGGCAGGTCGCGTCGCAACAGAAACAAACGCCGCATTAACGGCAATAATAGTTAGGATACGGCAATCAATGCCGTATTTAGAGGCTCTAAACCCGGTCAGCGGAAAATGCCATTCAAAAGAACTACTCCGGGTCCGTCCAATTTGGACCGAATACTCGACCGCTCGTGCGAGATACACGGCACCCCTGAAAAGCCAGCCAACCACACCAACAGGGACTCCTGGGTATTCAAGCAGGCAGGAAAGTTAATTGCCGAAAACAATGACAAGGGGCTGCATAACGATGACGAGGAAGAGACCCGACCGCCGAACAACAGAGGACAGAAGGGTTTCCCCCCACAGGTACGGACGGTGAACATGATATACGCAACGCACATACCCAAAAGGGAGTGGAAGCATGCACTCAGGGACGTATACGCGATCGAGCAAGTTGCCCCGAAGTTCAATCCATGGTCCTCCTGCCCGATCACTTTTGACCGAAGGGACCACCCCACCAGCATCCGCCATGGCGGATTTGCCGCATTGGTTTTAGACCCAATCGTCGATGGATTTCACCTCACCAGAGTCCTGATGGATGGCGGCAGCAGCCTGAACCTGCTTTATCAGGATACAGTGAGCAAAATGGGCATAGACCCCTCAAGGATCAAACCTACCAAGACAACCTTTAAAGGCGTCATACCAGGTGTAGAAGCCAATTCTACAAGCTCAGTTACACTGGAAGTGTTCTTCGGATCCCCGGATAACTTCCGAAGCGAGGAGTTAATCTTCGACATAGTTCCGTTCTGTAGCGGCTATCATGCCCTGCTCGGACGTACCGCGTTTGCAAAATTCAACGCGGTGCCGCACTACGCATACCTCAAGCTCAAGATGCCAGGCCCTCAAGGATTCATCACGGTCAACGGAAACACTGAACGTTCTCTCGGAATGGAGGAACATACAGCGGCTCTCGCGGCAGAAGTACAATGCAGCCTCTTAAAGCAATTCTCGAGTCCGGCCGTTAAGCGGCCGGACATGGCTAAACGCGCCCGGAGTAACCTACAACAAGACCACCTGGCATGTTCCGAGCACGCGTAGCAGTGCGGCCCCAACCCCAGGCCCTGCAAAACGTCAAGACAGTCCCTTCGCGTACATCATTACACTCTGAAGATACCATGGGCATGGGGAGAGGGGCACGACCACGATAGGCCCAGAATGCGGCTCAACCACACCAGGGGCTCACAAGTGTGTCATTTTTTTTCTTTTTTTCTTTTTATTTTTACCCACAGGACTCGGTTCGTCAGAGGCCCTGTCCGGCAGCAGACCTGCCGAACTCACGATGCAACAGCCAGGGAAGGAGAAAGGCTACAACGAATATCTAGGTGGTCTCCATTACGAGCATTAAATCTGTTTTATACAGCATTCCGCAGCCCACCCCCTGGAGGGGGACATGTTTAATAAGTCCCACCCCTTGCTTATCGCACCATTTGTATCGTTCTGCCTTTACAGCAATTTTTCTTGGATAAGTAATGCAACAACTTTTTGCTCCCAATTGCGTTTCTTTCTTATACATATGTTGATTTATGACATGTTGCATCCGTACATTTTGGTACGGCTAAATACACCAGGGGCTTATGTTTCCCGCATCATGGTGTGATAAGTCTGAACACTTTCACAAGTGTAGCACCCTGAACTTATAGGATTATATGCATCGGCTCCGAATCATGTCTTGGGTCAATAGTTGGGTTTGCCCGGCTCCCATGTTTTGGTACCTTACGTTCCGTTGTATCGGCTGAGGTAGCACTGGGAGAACCACTGCGATTGCGCCCCGGTTGAGCTGGGCGAGCGCCTCAGTGGAGAAAGCTAAAATTGACCGTCATGATGAGGCGAGAGCTGGTCATTGTTCGAGAGGTTTTTTGCGAGTCCCTAAATACTTATGCCGCTTAGAGCGAGGAGCCGGCTTTTGTCCGGCCCAGGCGTGGATAGCGCCCCAAATTCGGCCTTCCGAAGACTAGGGGGCTTTGCCGAAATTTAAAATTATAGATTTCTATGGCTAAGTGAGAGTGTTCAAGCATTATAAGTCCGGTTGCCTTGTTCGCTGTGTTGAGCGCCTCCCTAGATGGACCCAAAAATGGGGACAAGAGTGCTCAAGTTTATCCCGAACACCCCAGCACTCGTGGCATGGGGGCTGAAGCCGACGACTTGCCATCTCTCAGATTTGATAAATAGCCGTACAGAAGGTAATATTTTAAATTAACAAGCATTGCTTAGCGCATATGAACTAAGTTTTCAGCACACGGGATAACAAAATGCGAGTTACTCTAATATTACATCTTTGGAGCACTCACCCGCAATAGTGCGGGCACCCTTCAGGACACTCTTATAATACATCTCAGGCGTGCAGTGCTCCTTGCCCTGCGGTGGCGGGTCTGTCACAAGCTTCTGGGCATCCATCTTGCTCCAGTGCACCTTTGCGTGGGCAATGGCCCGACGGGCACCTTCAATACAGGCGGGGTGCTTGATGACTTCAACCCACGGGCACGCATCCACCAGCCGCCACACCAGGCCGAAGTAGCTCCCAGGCATGGCCTCCTTAGGCCACAGCCGAACTATGAGGCCCTTCATGGCCTATTCGGCCGCCTTGTGGAGCTCGACCAGCTGCTTCAGCTGGTCGCTAAGGGGCACCGGATGTCCGGCCTCAGCATACTGAGACCAAAAGACCTTCTCCATCGAGCTCCCCTCCTCGGCCTAGTAGAACGCGGCAGCATCGGACACGCTGCGAGGAAGATCTGCGAACGCTCCTGGAGAGCTCCGAATTCGGGTAAGCAACAGGTAATTAACACTCACATGCTTACTTTGCATGAAAATTTCCTTACCCGCTGCTATTTTCTTCAACGCCTCAATTTCTTGGAGGGCCTTGTAGGCTTCGGCCTTAGCAGCTTTGGCACTCTCAAGAGCCGTTCCAAGCTCAGACTCTCGAGTCTTCGAGTCACGCTCTAGGCTCTCATGTTTTTTCACGAGATCCTGGAGCTCTTGCTGTACCTCCGCCACCCGCGCCTCCTGCTTCTCTCGCTCGGTGCGCTCCACGGCCGCATTGCGTTCGGCTGCGGCCACCGCCTCTTTCAGGGTCGCCACCTCGTTAGTGGCCCCTGCAATACCACGTTATCCTTATCATTCTTCTTGCAACCAAAATCCTTTTCTGTAAGGTACAATTTTAATAAGGTATTACTCACCTTCCTTGTCCTCGAGCTGCTTCTTGGCACGGCCGAGCTCGTTCTCGGACCGCTCGAGGTTTTGCTTCAAAATATTGACCTCCGCAGTCAGTGCGGCAGAGGTCAGCAGCGCAGCCTGCAATCCCATATTGATATTTTTTATGACTCCTGCGTATATCTTTTAAGATCCTCAGTCTGGCTTTTCTTTCTGAACACCGAGCCGAGCATCAGGGGCTACTGTCTATGCGGTACTATTTTACATATATCAAAATTCTTACCTCAAAGCCTGTTAGAAGGCTGCTGCAGGCTTCGGTCAGCCCGCTCTTGGCGAGCTGAACCTTCTGAATCACCGCACTCATAACAGTGCGGTGTTCCTCTTTGATGGAGGCGCCATTGAGCTCCTCCAGCAAGCTATCCGGCGCCTCCGGTTGGACGAAGGCGGCCGGCGTCACGGTCTTGCCCTTCTTATGAAGGGGCCGCCCACCGGACTCCGGAGCCACTATGGGTTCCGGGGCCGAGTCTGGCGCAAAGTCCGGGAGGTTGTCTTGCGACACCTCCGGGGCCTCCTCCTCCTGGTGGGTCCCTTCCAGGGATCCCACCTCGGCATCGTCCGCATCACGGGGGGTGGAGGCGGTCGGAAGAGAATCCATATCCGACGCCCCTAAGGACCCGCTCGACAAAGCGGGAAGATCATCCTTGGGCAGACTGCAGGGTTGTATGCGGCATTAGAAAGACATTACATGGCGAAAAGAAAAACCATTAAGTTATTTGGGAGTCCGGATACTTACGATCTTGCCAGGGGCTTGTCCCTTGGAGGCCAGTCCTCGTCGTCATCGCTGGCGTTGGCAGAGCAGTACGGGGAAAGAGTTTTTCCCTTCTTGGACCCTTCGGCCTCCCTCGTTGGGGAGGCCTTCCTTTTCCTCCCTCCCCCCGCTGGGGGAGAGGCTTTCTTCTTCTCCTCCTCACCTTTGTGAGAGGAGTCGGCCTTGGAGTCGTCATCCGATAGCACATGAAAACGGGAACTCTTCCGAGTGCCCGTGGCCTTCTTCTTGGCCTTCTTCTCCGGCACCACGTGGGGTGCCGGAGCCAGCAGCCCCGTTAGGCGGGCGTCTGCTGGGTCCTCTGGTAATGGAGCCGGATAGATAGTCTGTTTGGCCTTCTTCAGTCAGCCCTATCAAAGGAAAGGGAGTTTAGATCCCACATAGTGTCAAACTATGGAAAACAAGCGTCCCGTAAAGAACAAGATCGCTTACCTCGTCAGCCGGACGCTGCGAGCTGAATCCGTGATCTTCGGTAGCGAAAGCGGGAGTCTCGGCGCCCTTGAACAGCACCTTCCAGACATCTTCGTATGTAGTGTCGAAGAGCCCGCTCAAAGTCTGGTGCTGCACCGGATCGAACTCCCACATGTTGAAGCCCCATCGTTGGCACGGGAGAATCTGGCGAATGAGCATGACCTGGACTACGTTGACGAGCTTGAGCTTCTTGTCCACTAGCTTTGGATACAGGCTTCGAGTCCGGTCAGCTCCTCCGAATCACCCCAAGTCCAGCCGCTCTCTTTCCAGGAGGTGAGCCGTGTGGGGATGCCAGATCTGAATTCGGGTGCCGCTGCCCATTCAGGGACACGCGGCTCGGTGATGTAGAACCACCCCGATTGCCACCCCCTGATGGTTTCCACGAAAGTGCCCTCAAGCCAAGTAATGTGGGACATCCTGCCCACCATGGCGCCTCCCCACTCCGCTTGGCTGCCCTTCACAACCTTCGGCTTGACACTGAAGGTCTTGAGCCACAAGCCGAAGTGGGGCTGGATGAAGAGGAAGGCCTCACACACGAGGATAAACGCCGAGATGTTGAGGATGAAATTCGGGGCCAGATCATGGAAATCCAGGCCGTAGTAGAACATGAGCCCCCGGACAAAGGGACTGAGTGGGAAGCCAAGTCCGCGGAGGAAATGGGGAAGAAATACTACCCTCTCATGGGGCCTGGGGGTGGGAATGAGCTCTCCCTCGTCGGGGAGCTGGTGCGCGATGTTGCTGGACAAATATCCGGCGCTACGCAGCTTCTGGATCTGCCCCTCCGTGACGGAGGAGGCCATCCACTTACCTCCCGCTTCGGACATAGTTGGAGGAGGTTGAGGTGAGACGTGCGGACTTGGGCGCTGGAGCTCGAGTTCGCAGAGATGGATAAGCCAAGGAGGAAGAAGGCGCAGGTAAAAGGGTTGGATCTTTATCCCCTTATATGGGCGGACGAAAACATGCGTCCCCACCGGCCTGATAAAACTTTCTTATCCCCCAAGCGCCGCAATCAATGGCGCGGTTGGGTTACCCACGTCCGTATTGATGGGAATCCCGGAATAAGGGGAACACAATCTCTGCTTCGATAAGATGTGCCAAGGAAACCGCTTCGCTAAACGCGCTGAGGTGGTACAATGAAAACAATTCGAGTAAAGGCTTGGTAGTGTTGTGACGTCACGCCACAAAATACGTCAGCAGATTGAACTTGTGTAAATATTATTCTCTCTACGGTGGTATGTGGAAATTATTTTGCAGAGCTGGACACTATCCTGGTGTTCACAATCTACTATAAATTATTCGAAGGAGGAACCCGCCTTTCAATGCCGAAGACAATATGCGTGCCAGACTCGTTGTCATTGAAGCCTGGTTCAGGGGCTACTGAGGGAGTCCTGGACTAGGGAGTGTCCAGATAGCCGAACTATCATCATCGGCTGGACTCCAAGACTATGAAGATACAAGATTGAAGACTTCGTCCCGTGTCCGGATGGGACTTTCCTTGGCGTGGAAGGCAAGCTTGGCGATACGGATATGTAGATTTCCTACCATTGTAACCGACTCTGTGTAACCCTAGCCCTCTCCGGTGTCTATATAAACCGGATGGCTTTAGTCCATAGGACGAACAACAATCATACCATAGGCTAGCTTCTAGGGTTTAGCCTCCTTGATCTCGTGGTAGATCTACTCTTGTAACACACATCATCAATATTAATCAAGCAGGACGTAGGGTTTTACCTCCATCAAGAGGGCCTGAACCTGGGTAAAACATCGTGTCCCTTGTCTCCTGTTACCATCCGCCTAGACGCACAGTTCGGGACCCCCTACCCGAGATCCGCCGGTTTTGACACCGACAGCCCCCGACTGTTACTTTGTGGTGGAGCGACAGGGCAGGTTGAGACCACCTAGGCGACAGGTGGGCCTGGCCCTGGTTGGTGTCTGCGATTATTTCATAATAACACGCTTAACGAGATCTTGGTATTTGATCTGAGTCTGGCCACTGGCCTATACGCACTAACCAACTATGCGGGAAAGATATGGGCACTCGACGTCGTGGTATCAGTCGAAGCCTTCGTGACGTCAGCGACTGAGCGGCACGCGCCAGATTGGACTGCGTAACGTGACTTCCCTTGTAATGGAGGTTGCTAGGTCTGCTTCCAGCCGCCCACGCAATGTGCAGGTGTGCAATGGGCGATGGGCCCAGACCCCTGCGCGCATAGGATTTAGACCGGCGTGCTGACCTCTCTGTTGTGCCTAGGTGGGGCTGCGACGTGTTGATCTTCCGAGGCCGGGCATGACCTAGGAAGGTGTGTCCGGCCAAATGGGTTCAAGCGTGTTGGGTTATGTGGTGCACCCCTACAGGGAAGTTTATCTATTCGAATAGCCGTGTCCCTCGGTAAAAGGACGACCCGGAGTTGTAACTAGTCCTTATGACAACTAGAACCGGATACTTAATAAAACACACCCAGACAAGTTCCACAGACAATCCGACGATTGCTTTTCCATGGGGCGACGAGGGGAGGATTGCCGGGTAAGATTATGCTATGCGATGCTACTTGGAGGACTTCAATCTACTCTCTTCTACATGCTCCAAGATGGAGGTGGCCACAAGCGTAGTCTTCGACAGGATTAGCTATCCCCCTCCTATTTTGCCATTCTACAGTTCAGTCCACCGATATGGCCCTTTACACATATACCCATGCATATGTAGTGTAGATCCTTGCTTGCAAGTACTTTGGATGAGTACTCACGATTGCTTTTCTCCCTCTTTTCCCCTTTCCCTGCTACCTGGTTGTCGCAACCAGATGCTGGAGCCCTGGAGCCAGACGCCACCGTCGACGATGATTCCTACTACACTGGAGGTGCCTACTACTACGTGCAGGCCGCTGACGACGACCATGAGTAGTTTAGGAGGATCCCAGGCAGGAGGCCTGCGCCTCTTTCGATCTGTATCCCAGTTTGTGCTAGCCATCTTATGGCAACTTGTTTAACTTATGTCTGTACTCAGATATTGTTGTTTTCGCTGACTCGTCTATGATCGAGCACTTGTATTCGAGCCCTCGAGGCCCCTGGCTTGTATTATGATGCTTGTATGACTTATTTTATTTGTAGAGTTGTGTTGTGATATCTTCTCGTGAGTCCCTGATCTTGATCGTACACGTTTGCGTGTATGATTAGTGTACGATTGAATCGGGGGCGTCACACAATGCTCCTCCCCTCTTCTTTACTTCCCCCTAGAGCTACCAGACATCTTTGGCCGCGCCCATGTTGCATAGAAAATGGCCATGCCGTCCATTTGGGCGCTCTGGAGCGTGCTACAGTGCGCCCCCGCACTGTAGCTGCCCCCTGCCAAGCACCTCTGGCTACCTCGGCTCTCCCCATCACGCCAGCCGATGCTCCTCGACGTCCGCAGCATGCCACGCCTCTGTCCCCCTCCTCCTTCTCTCTCCTGCTGCCCTTGCTCGCACACGCGCCGGCCACCCAAGAGCTCCAATGAGCGGCCTCACACGCGCGAAGCTCTGGCCCTTCCCCGCTCTCTCTCTTCCTTCCCCTGGCCGTAGAACTCTCCCACAAGGACCCCAGACATGCTCACATGAGCCCCCGTGACCTGCAGCAATGGCAATAGCCTCGCCGGCGCACTGGACCACGGTGAGCCATGGGCCGGCTATATACAGCCACCCCAGGCCCCCTATGGATCTCCTTCGCTCTCTCTCCCTCCCAGAGACCCCCTGGACCAAGCCACTCCCCTCCTTGTGCCCTTCATAGCCCCCCATGGCCGGAGAGCCGCCGCTGGCACCGGGCTAAATTCGCGACGCCCGAGCCCCGTCCCCTCCACCTATGTGTCTCAATGCATCTCCACCGACCCCCCGAATCTCCCCTGCACTCTGGTTACTCCTCCCGGTGGCCGTAGTGCCGTGCCCCCCATCACCACCGGCCTTGTCCGTCGCGGCCAACACCCTGCTCAACCCAGTGCCCCTGGGCGATCGTGCCACCCATGGTTGGACGCGTCCGGGTCTCCTGAGCACGCCGGTGGGCGGAGCATCGCGGGAGACGCCCTGTAGCGCCGGTGGCCGGCGTCGAACGCCTCCTCTGTCTCCCTTCGCGCCTGCACGGGAGGTTGAGGACGAACCTGCAGGCGGGCCCCGCTCATCAGTGGCCCAGCCACCGGGCCACGCTAGCAAGTGGAGGCGCGTTCGGCTTCTCCCGCATCCCCGCAGCGAAGGCGTACTCCGCCTGGGCGCCTTCGACATCGCCCTGTCATCTGCGTGGCCGAGCCACTAGGCCGGCCCAGTGCGCTGCGACGCTATGATGCGCTCGGTGCGCGGTATAGGTATAACCCCCACTTCCGTTGTCTTTTTCTTTTTCTAGAAACTTGTAAAATCTCCCAAATATTCATATTACCTCAAAATTTGATGATTCAAATTCCTAGTGACCCCATAAATCATTCTCTACCTCAAGGCGTAACTTACACATTTTTCCAGAATACTTTCTTTCACACATATTTCACAAAACCCCATTTCCCCATTTAAGTGATGGACTTTGGAAAATCACAGAGAGATCCATGATTCAAATTTCTAGATGCTTCTAAGTTCATAACTTAGGTTATGAACATTTTTATCTGTACTTTCTGTGACACACAATATAATGAGCCGTTTCTTCATATTTGTCAACTTTGCAAATTCATTTGAACTCAAAATCCAGTGAAACCAACTCCCAGATGCTTCTAAAATTATGATTTGCTAAATGGTTGCCTTTGCTCATTTTTCAAAAATATATTTATGTACACTTCTTGCAAATCCACAAACCCCTTGATTCAATCATATTTAAATGTTCAGAAATATCCATTGATCAAACCCCAATGAAACCACCTTGGTCATTTCTCATATGGCCAAAGGTATCCTAGAAAAGTCAAATTCATATCTTTAGAGCACTTTTATTTTTGCCTTTTTGTGTTGCTTATTGTGATTGTTTCCGGCGTTAGTTGACGAAGTAGACGGAGTACTTGGAGAAGGACCAGAAGATTTCAAGACTCTGATGAACCAGGCAAGCAGCCCTTTGACCATGTCTATGAAACCCTTTTATGCATGTCATATAGCACCATATTGTTGTTGCAACAGAATCATGATGAGGTGGTAACAACTTTGATGGGTTGCCACCGTACTTCCTCGTTGATACTTGCATTGTGCATGACCCTACCTTCTTATGAGGGTTATGCCGGTGGGGGTAGATAGGATGCTAAAGTAGTGCTACGCAAAAAGGGACGGGAATATGCATGGTGATGGAGACAAAGTATTTTCAAAAGACTTTTCGAAAACCCCATTGGGTGCCACTTATATGCCCGGGGGAGATGATGAGTTGGGTAGCCACTTGATGACGAAGTGGTGTACCAAGGCAAGTGTGTGTTGTTTTCAAAACGGATTGGTTTAAGTTGCGACCGTTATTCCAACCTTACATGCGCAACCACTCTACCCTTGTATGGGAAAAGGCATTATTGATTACCTAGGCCGATACTAGCTTGGAGCCTGCATTACTAGTGACGGGGGAGAATTGGTGCTCTCTCTCGGGACGGGGTCGTGCTAGGTAGGGCGGCCATGACTGTTTTCACAGGGCACCGGATACACCGCTGTGTCCCCTCTCGGATGTTACGATCTCGAGTGAGTCTCGTATGATGTACATCGTGAGGATATGGAACAACAAGTGGACTCCTTGTTAGTGTCGTCTAGGGAAAGATAGTGATCGGGTTCTTACCCCGGGTACTTGAGGTATCGCGGGTCGTGGATGACACGGAAGTTCCCCAGATCTTGTGGGTAAAGTGTGCAACCTCTGCAGTGTGTAAAACTATTCGAATAGCCGTGTCCACGGTCAAGGACAGTTGGGTAACCGCTCTTGGGCTACGTCCACATGTGTACAAACCAGTGTGTGTTTGGATAATTGGGGAGAACTACTTGGGTCAAGTCAAGGGACTTGACATGATTGAGTTGGGTTGATGCCCACTCTATTTATGTTGATATATGTAACATGTCCTCATGGTTACTTGAATTCTCCTGATGCATGTCTTACAAGTTGTTGAACATGTCATTGCACTCGAAATTAGCTTTCTACAAAAATTTACCTATGTCATGCATTGTTGTACCTTGAGCCAAAATATGGGTTGCTTGCGAGTACATTCAAAGTACTCATTGGCTTGCCACTGGTTATTTTATTGGCCAGACATGAAAGAACATGATATGATGGAGAATGCTTCGGTGACGAACATGCGAGCTAGGATGCTTCCCAGTCAGAATGCCTGTAGGGTTAAGGCAGATGGCATGGGTCCAAGTGTCAATGAAGATTTCCGCTGTGATGTTATAGTCAAGACTTGACCATAACGGTCATATTTTTATGTAAGACGGTATGTATGGATGTAAGACTCTTGTTATTCATCTTTTGTGTGTTCAGTGAGCATTGATCTACGGGATCACTGTACACGTGCATTCGGCGATCACGACTTATGAGTCGGGGTCCCCATACGTGTGCACATTGATCCAAATGATGCCCAATTACAAAGATCTCAAGCCAACGGAACTCATTAGAAGAATTGTTGCTCATGAGATGTCACTCAAGGATAAGGAAGAGCTTCACAACAAGTCAAGTGGTGCTTACAAAGCCTCATGTGATGCTCCTACATCATCAAGTGAGAAACAAACCTTCAATGAAGAATTGAGCCTAATGGTGAAGAACTTCAACAAGTTCTACAAGAGTAGAAGCAAGGAAATAAGTTCCAAGTCAAGGTCCTACAATGACAAAAGATCCTCGAGTTGTGAACGTAATTGCTACAATTGTGGAAGACCCATACACTACTCCAATGAGTGTACGGCTCCCTACAAAAGAAGAGAAGACTCCCGGAGAAGCAAGGATTCGGAAAGGAAGGACAAATCATCAAAGAGCTACACAAAATTAAGACATCAAGCTCACGTTGGTGAATGGGTATCCGGCTCCGATTCCGACCATCACTCCGAAAGAAGTTATCACTCCAAGTCCGAATATACTCAAGATGAAGGTGTTGCTGGCCTAGCACTTGTGTCAACCAACTCACATGACATATTTGACTCACCAAATGAAGGAATTGGAAGATGCTTCATGGCTAAAGGCCCAAAGGTATCACACCCTGAGTATGTTGATTTCAATAGTGACGAAGATGATTTGTTAGGTGATGATGATTTACTTGTTGACAACTCTAGTGATGAATACTATGATGAAACCTCAATTAATCATTCTAATCAAGATAAAACAAATGACCATGATAAGGAGAAGATTGAGCATCTAACTAAAGAACTAAACGCTCTTAAGTTAGCTCATGAAACTACCTTGGAAGATCATCGAGATCTTTTAAAGACTCATGAGAAGTTATGCTTTGAAAAGCTCAACCTAGAGCAAGGGCGTGACTTTTTAAAGGCAATCAATGATGATCTTCGCAAGAAAAGTTCTTCTTACATTGCCAAGCATTTACACTTGTCTACTTACATGCCACAAGTTAAATCTAGCAACAAAAGTAAGAAAGATTCTTCCTCTAGTACTAACAATAATCATGCTAAATCCAATGTTGTTGCTCCTAGTAGTTCTCTTGATTCCACTAATGATTCTCTTAGCCAAGTTACACTTGAGCAAGAAAATAGAATATTGAAGGGAATTATAGAGAAAGGTGTTTACAAGAGTCTTGCCGGAAGTAAGCAATTTGAGGAAATTGTACGCAAGCAAGGAAGGCACCGGAAGAATCAAGGTGTTGGTTTTGAATGAAAGTTCAATGCCAATGGAGTTGAGTGGGAAGAAGATCAATACCCCAAGACAAAGTTTGTTCCTCAACAAGAGAAGTATGATCCTACTTATTTCCAAGGGACACAAGCTCAAGATGATCTTCCACCACAAAACCACAAGCAAAAAGGAAAGGATAAGCTTCAAGAGGAGATTGATGCATTTGAAGAAGCTCCCAAGGCCTTGGTCAAGTGGGTTACCAAGACTACATCAAGTTCTACTTCATCAAGTAAGACTACAACCCCAAGGATTCCCATCAAGATGATGTGGATCCCGAAGAAGAAGAACTAGAGAGTTCTTGAGAGTGACTCCACTAACACAGTTCACTCATATCATTTTGGCAAGAACAAGTGCAAACAACTTCCACATCTTACACTAGTTCAAGGAGTCACAAACCCTCTTGTTGGTAAGACAAGGGACAAGGTAACCTAATGCTTTCATGGACATCATCTTGTGTGTACATCATTCTATGTCTATGGATATCCTTGTTTGTTCCTTGTGGGACTAACCCGTGTAGGTATTGGAAGTACAACCCACTCCAATGAATTGGTCCAAATGATCTACATCAACATTAGCATCCACATCTTCAACACCTACATGAAGTCATCATCGACAAAACCCAAGGTTAGTTCATCCCTCTTAGGGGGGATATCACATCTAGGGGGAGCTTTACTCTAAGAATTGAGCTAAAGCAACTCTAACAGTGTGAACACAACAATGCTTTATGTAAAAGTGGTAACCCACTTGTGCTTAAACGATGAGTATGACCTATGATCAAATGTTCTCATTTGACTCCTAAGTCAATATACTGATATATAGATGACCTAGTCATCTCAAATTGCTTGATAGATGCTAGAGTGTTTGTGCATGCTTTGCCACATATTTCCTTTGCCATTTTATTGTGTGAACATGTTTGTTGCATATTTTACTCATTTAAGGACATCCACTTGTTGCGTTGATTGTTTGGGTCTTTTTATTTTGCAAAGTGGATGGACAAGAATGCCTAAGAACCTTCTCTAGCTATTTATGCTTTTCTCGTCTCAAACTCTATTCATGCTACATCACAAAGTTTGATCAAGTCAGATTCGAACCACTCTGTGTGAGGAGCACTCGGAGTCCCCGATTCGTCATAGACTTAAACTTCCAAAACCTCTTTGTGAATTTCGGTCTGACCGAGTCATCCATTTCGGTCACACGAGTCCACTAAGTTGATCTAGGTTTTCATCTCGGTGCAACCTATTTGAACATTTCGGTCACACCGAGTTGCAGTAACCACTTGCGATTCTGCATCTCGGTGCCACCGAGTTGTTCCACTCGGTCACACCGACAGGGTCGGGATATATATACCCACGGGTGAGATTTTGGAAATTTCTTCAAAACCCCTCAGCCCGCGCATATCCTGCTCAGCCTCCTCGGGTCTCCAGATCGCCTCCTCACCATCAGCGACCTCCCGCCACATATTTCAGTCACCATCAACGGGAATCTGCTCCGCCGTTGCCGCCATAGCGAACTCTCGCCGATATAGGGTATGAGTTCGACCACTTGTGCTCTCTATTTACCTTTGATTCTATGCACGAGGAAAATGCCATGATTCTTGCTATGTATGAAATCAATCTATCCAGAGAAAACTTCTCTAGGCTTAGTTTGATTCAAAAATTTAGGGTTAGCTCTCCGCTGAACTCATCTTGGATCGACCGAGTCATAGAGATCGGTCTCACCAATTTGGCTTAGGCCATTGCACATGCGCTTTTCGGTCTGACCAAAAACTTCAAATCGGTGTGACCGAGTTCAATTCTCTGTGAAACCCTAGAAATCTCGGTGCCACTAAACTGTGACTCGGTCTGACCGAGTTCACTAGTTTAGGTTCCAAATGTTGCTTCGGTATCACCGAGTTTATCAATTCAGTAGCTCCGAAATTATTTTAGTAGAGAACTAAAACTAAGTTTTTGACTCTTTTTTTTGCAAAAATCTATGCACTTTGTGATGCTCATCTACTCTACCTCATCTGTATCTATTCACAGGGTTTGCTGTCAGTTTGCCTGCCAAGATGTCTGACGTGACAGCCAAAACAAGTGTAAAGAACAAGTGCAAATGAGTGAGGGCACTAGTACCTCAAGCAGCTATGATGAGGGCAGCAGGAGCACACCAAGTAACTTGCCCAAGGTAGCCACTAGAACAAGTTAGAAGAGAACCTCAGACTCTTAGGATGAGGATTATGTTACTGTTGAGGATGAGGCCACCTCAAAGAAGAAAGTGCTAAAGGAGTATGGCACTACTGCTACAACAAAACCTGGTATGAATAGGAAGGCACCTGCAAGGAGAGTCCCAACATCCAAGCCAAGGAAAGTTGCCATAGGAGAAACCATGAAGTTCACTATAGAATCAGATGATGGTGAGGCAGCTGAAGATGGCAAGAAGAAGAAGAGGGAAAGAACCACAACTGCAAAAGTTCTGGGAAAGTCAACTATCGTAAGAGATTCAGCAGAGGAAGACAAAGAGGATGCTGCACCAGCACCCAAGTCAAAAAGCTTATGGGAGATGCAGTCAAGTCAGAGGCTGCATCTAAGCCCGAACCTGCTCCCAAAGCTGCTGTTCAAACCACCAAGTTTGCACCCAAGCGAAGCACCAGAAACATCCCAGATGAAGAAAAGAACAAGGCCCCACTGCCTGAAGTTGAAGAAGAAGATGTTGATGCCCAAGTGCTGAGAAAGCTCAAACCAAAGATCCCAGACCAGAATGACACTCATCCAGTGGCAGAGGATATGAACATCAGAAAGGATGCAGGTCTGAGACTTTGCACGAAGAATGATACTTTTGCTTTGAGAAGGAGAACTGCAGTGGACTACATGTTCCACACTGATACGTCTCCAACGTATCTATAATTTATGAAGTATTCATGCTATTATATTATCTGTTTTGGATGTTTATGGGCTTTATTATACACTTCTATGTTATTTTTGGGACTAACCTATTAAACGGAGGCCCAACTCAAATTGTTGTTTTCATGCCTATTTCAGTGTTTCGAAGAAAAGGAATATCAAACAGAGTCCAAATGGAATGAAACCTTTGGGAGAGTTATTTTTGGAACGGAAGCAATCCAGGAGACTTGGAGTAGACGTCAAGGAAGCTTCAACTTGTCCATGAGGCAGGGAGGCATGCCCTACCCCCTGGGCGCGCCCCCACCCTCGTGGGCCCCTCGTGGCTCTCCTGACTGACTTCTTTTTCCTATATATGTCCATATACCCTAAAACATCAAGGAGCACAATAGATCGGGAGTTCCACCGCCGCAAGCCTATGTAGCCACCAAAAACCTCTTGGGAGCCTGCCGGAGGGGGAATCTATCACCGGTGGCCATCTTCATCATCCCGGCGCTCTCCATGAGGAGGAGGGAGTAGTTCACCCTCAGGGCTGAGGGTATGTACCAGTAGCTATGTTTTTGATCTCTGTGTCTCATGTTTTTGATTTGGCACGATCTTGATGTATCACGAGCTTTGCTATTATAGTTGGATCTTATGATGTTTCTCCCCCTCTACTCTCTTGTAATGGATTGAGTTTTCCTTTTGAAGTTATCTTATCAGATTGAGTCTTTAAGGATTTGAGAACACTTGATGTATGTCTTGCGTGGGATGCCCGTGGTGACAATGGGGTATTCTATTGATTCACTTGATGTATGTTTTGGTGATCAACTTGCGGGTTCCGTGACCTTGGGAATCTATGCATAGGGGTTGGCACATGTTTTCGTCTTGACTCTCCGGTAGAAACTTTGGGGCACTCTTTGAAGTTCTTTGTTTTGGTTGAATAGATTAACCTGAGAGTGTGTGATGCATATCGTATAATCGTACCCACGGATACTTGAGGTGACATTGGAGTATCTAGGTGACATTAGGGTTTTGGTTGATTTGTATCTTAAGGTGTTATTCTAGTACGAACTCTAGGATAGATTGACCGGAAAGAATAGCTTCGTGTTATTTTACTACGGACTCTTGAATATATTGATCAGAAAGGATAACTTTGAGGTGGTTTCATACCCTACAATAATCTCTTCGTTTGTTCTCCTCTGTTAGTGACTTTAGAGTGACTCTTTGTTGCATGTTGCGGGATAGTTATATGATCCAATTATGATATTATTGTTGAGAGAACTTGCACTAGCGAAAGTATGAACCCTAGGCCTTGTTTCGAAGCATTGCAATACCGTTTGTGCTCACTTTTATCGCTTGCTACCTTACTGTTTTTATATTTTCAGATTACAAAAACCTATATATACCATCCATATTACACTTGTATCACCATTTCTTCGCCGAACTAGTGCACCTATACACTTTACCATTATATTGGGTGTGTTCGGGACGCAAGAGACTCTTCGTTATTTGGTTGCAGGGTTGTTTGAGAGAGACCATCTTCATCCTATGCCTCCCACAGATTGATAAACCTTAGGTAATCCACTTGAGGGAAATTTGCTATTGTCCTACAACCCTCTGTACTTGGAAGCCGAACAACGTCTACAAGAAGAAGGTTGCATAGTAGACATCAAGCTCTTTTCTGGCGCCGTTGCCGGGGAGGTGAGTGCTTGAAGGTATATCTTTAGATCTTGCAATCGAATCTTTTTGTTTCTTGTTTTATCACTAGTTTAGTCTATGAAATAAAACTACAAAAAATGGAATTGAGTTTGCCTCATACGCTTCATCTTTTTAATATCTTTCGTGGGAATTATGGAAAGGAAAATTGTGCTCAGGTGCTAGAAGAAGAAGTCTATAAAATGTTTGGCACTAAATCTTTGAATGATGATCATGATTGCAATGTTTTTAGTATGAACTCTTTGAATACCCATAGTACTAATGATGATTTCACTAGTCATGATGAAAATGTCTCTTATAAGCATGTCAATTTTTGTGGAGTGCATAGAGTTTGAAGTACACACCAAATAGGGAAGATAGATTTTGCAAGAGGAATAAGTATTTAGAAACTAAATGGTTGCAAGAAAGGCTAGATGTGAGTGCTAAAAATTTAAAATTTCTTTACCGTACTTGTGAACTTTGCAATGAACATGGTCATTTAAATCTCTGATGCAAATTGTTTCATGATCGAATCGTGTCCAAAAATTGTGATGACTTGATTTCCCTTGCGCATTATAATGAACTTAGTTTGCTTTTGGGTTATGAAGAAATGAAACGTTTAACTAAGCATATTCCATAATTTAACCTTAAGAAATTTCTTGATATTGATCTAGAGGAAATTTATATGTATTGTGTGGTGAATTGCATTGAAAATCCTTATATTGCCAATTACATCAAGAAAAGAAAGCAAATAGAAGATGAAGAGAATACTAATGAAAGGGAAGAGACTTCCCAATATCCTCCTATTATTTATTATGATGAATCAGGTAACGAGAAGGAGCTTTCTATTCAACCAATCTCATTAATAAGGAGCTCAAAAAAGAGGGTCAAACCCACACATGATGTGAAGAAGAAAAAGAAAAGACGAAGAAGCAAAGGTAAAAAGGTATCCCTCCCAAATGATGTTGCTCCTATTACTCATTGTGATGATGATAATTGCTATACTATTGGTGCTATCCATATTGTTAATGATGAGACTGGTTATGCTAATGATATGAAAAGTCCTAAGCTTGGGGTTGCTATGTTTGATGAGAATGACATGTTTGAGAATATATTTGCTGCAATTAATGTTTGCCCTAAGCTTGGGGCTGCTACGTTTAATGAAGGTGATATTTTTAGCTTCCCAAGTTTTGATGAGAAAAATTATTATGATGATAGCATGTCTCCTATTTATGATGGTTATATTTATGAAAGTGGATTTGGAGAGGTCATGACTTTGTTTAGTGATGAGTCCACTATTTTGGAAGAGGTTTCAATTGATTACGATGAGAACAAAGTTGCTACTTATGATGATTATTGTGATGAAACTTATGCTATAAAAAGTAGTGATGATTATATTTATAAAACTTGTCATGATTATGATTACCCTTTTTCTGAACATTACTCTTTTAATATGGAAACAATTTATAGTATTCGAGTCTCTTATGATACTCCCACTATTCCGAATGAGAAGAATTTTGCTTATGTGGAGAGTAATAAAAATTCTATGCTTGTAGATCATGAAAAGAATGATTTATGTGCTGGTTATATTGTTGAATTCATTCATGATGCTACTGAAAATTATTATGAGGGAGGAACATATGCTTGTAGGAATTGCAATAATATCAAGTTTCATCTCTATGTGCTTAAAATCTTGAAGTTATGCTTGTTTTACCTTCCTATGCTAGTTGATTATTGTTCCCATAAGTTGTTTGCCCACAAAATCCCTATGCATAGGAAGTGGGTTAGACTTAAATTTTCTAGTCATATGCTTCATGATGCTCCCGTTATGTTTCAATTCTTATCTTTTATGTGAGCATCATTGTCATCATCATGCCTAGCTAGAAAGGCATTAAAGAAAAGCGCTTGTTGGGAGACAACCCAATATTTACTCTTACTGTTTTTGTGTGTCTACATGATTATGCTACTGTAGTAATCATGTTTTATAGCTTTTGTTTCAATAAAGTGCCTAGTAAGACCTTTAGGATAGCTTACGGTGATAGTTGTGTTCATCCTGCTGAAAATCAGAAACTTTTGCACCCAGTAAATTAGTTTTGATAATTCACAGAAACGTGATTTTTAACTGATTCTTTTTGCTCTGGATTGGTACAAACATTTCTCAGGCTTACATAATTTGGTAGAATGTTTGGAGTTACAGAAGTATCCGAGAGTTACAGATTACTACAGACTGTTCTGTTTTTGACAGATTCTGTTTTCTATGTGTTGTTTGCTTATTTTGATGAATCTATGAGTAGTATCGGATGGTATGAACCATCGAGAAGTTGGAATACTTTAGATATTACACCAATATGAATTTACAATGAGTTCACAACAGTACCACAAGTGGTGATTTATTTTTCTTATAATAACGGAGCTTACGAGTTTTTTGTTAAGTTTTGTGTTGTGAAGTTTTCAAGTTTTGGGTAAAGATTTGATGGACTATGGAATAAGGTGTGGCAAGAGCCTAAGCTTGGGGATTCCCAAGGCACCCCATGTTAATATTCAAGCACAACCAAGAGCCTATGCTTGGGGATGCCCCGGAAGGCATCCCCTCTTTCATCTTCGTTCATCTGTAACTTTACTTGGAGCTATATTTTCATTCACCACATGATATGTGCTTTGCTTGGAGCGTCATATTATTTTCTTTTGTTTTGCTTGAGCTTTGAATAAAATACCAAGATCTGAAATTCTTAAAAGAGAGAGAGTCTTCACATAGCTACATAATTATTTAACTACTCATTGATCTTCACTTATATCTTTTTGGAGTAGTTTGTCATTTACTCGTGTGCTTCACTTATATCCTATGATTAAATGGTTGAATGATTTGAATATCATCAATCTGAAATTATATATGTTTCATATGCTTATCCGATGGGAGTAATGACTTCACATATAAGAAGTATAGTGGTAAATTTATTGAAGGTTAGCAAACATTGTATTGGTCACTTGAACAATTCATGGAAGAATATTGAAGGAAGAGAGATTTCACATGTAAACATACTATCTTAGACATCTTCTGTGATTGTGAGCCCCATTAATTATTTTCAAATCTGAGCAAATTAGTTGAAATTGGACAAGGAAGAGAACATAATGAGTTATTCTTGGGTATATTTGTATAGAAGTTATATTGTTATAGATCATCCAACATGTGGTGCTTGCCGTTTAGAATCCTTTGCTAGCCAAATATCTATACTAAGAGGGAATACTGCTTGTGCATCCAAATTCCTTGAAACAAGTTTCTTCCATGAGTGTCCACCATACCTAACTATATGCGGTATTTACCTGCCGTTCCAAGTAAATTTGCATGTGCTAAACTCTAAACCTTCAAATAATAATCTGTTTTGTATGCCCAAATCGCGCATGTAGCGACTAGGGGATGTCAGTATCTTCCATGCTAGGTGGGTTATTCTCACGATGAGTGGACTCCGCTCATCATTCACGAGAAAAATGGTTGGTAACTGGGATGCCCAGTCCCATGATCAAATGATCAAAATCAAATCAAAATAATTGCAAACAAAACTACCCCAGGATTGTTGTTAGTTGGAGGCACTCGTTGTTTCGGGAAAACCATGGATTGATGATTGTTGGTGGAGGGGGAGTGTCGGTGTCAAAACCGGTGGATCTCGGGTAGGGGGTCTCGAACTATGCGTCTAGGCGGATGGTAACAGGAGACAAGGGACATGATGTTTTTACCCAGGTTCGGGCCTCTCGATGGAGGTAAAACCCTACTCCTGCTTGATTAATATTGATGGTATGGGTAGTACAAGAGTGGATCTACCACGAGATCAGAGAGGCTAAACCCTAGAAGCTAGCCTATGGTATGATTGTTGTTCGTCCTACGGACTAAAAATCTCCGGTTTATATAGACACCGGAGAGGGCTAGGGTTACACAGAGTTGGTTACAATGGGAGGAGATCTTCATATCAAATTGCCAAGCTTGCCTTCCACGCAAGGAAAAGTCCTATCCGGACACGGGACGAATTCTTCAATCTTGTATCTTCATAGTCCGAGTGTCCGCCCAAAGGTCATAGTCCGGCCATCCGGACACCCCCTAATCCAGGACTCCCTTAGTAGCCCCTGAACCAGGCTTCAATGATGACAAGTCCGGCGCGCAAATTGTCTTCGGCATTGCAAGGCGGGTTCCTCCTCCAAATATTCCATAGAAGATGTTGAACACAAGGATAGTTTCCGGCTCTGCAAAATAAGTTCCACATGCTACCGTAGAGAGAATAATATTTGCACAAATCTAATCTACTGACTTACTCCGCAGCGTGACATCACGCCACGGCCAGTCCTTTATTCGAATCGTTTTACTGTTCCACCTCAGCGCGTTTAGCAAGGCGGTTTCCTTGGCACGTCTTGCCAAAGCAGAGATCGTGTCCCCTTATTCCGGGATTCTCATCAATACGGGCGGTTTCCTTGGGAGATAAGCGAGTTTTATTAGACTGGTGGGGGCTCATAGTCCTGGCCACCCATATAAGGGGATAAGGATCCACCCTTTCCATTCACGCCTTCTTCCTCCCTTGCTTGTCCATCCGTGCACTTGAGCTCCAGCGCCCAGGTCCGCGCTTCCCACCTCGACCCTTCTCCAATCATGTCCGGAGCGGGATGTAGTTGGATGGCCTCCTCCGTTACGGAGGGGAAAATCAAAAAGTTGAGGAAGGCCGGATACTTGTCTGACGACATCACGCACCGGCTTCCAGATGAGGGGCAACTCATCCCCACCCCTAGGCCCCATGAGAGTGTTGTATTTCTCCCCCATTTCCTTCGCAGACTGGGCTTTCCTCTCCACCCGTTCGTCCGGGGGCTCATGTTCTACTACGGCCTAGATTTCCATGATCTGGCCCCGAACTTCATCCTCAACATCTCGGCGTTCATCGTCGTGTGCGAGGCCTTCCTCCGCATCCAGCCTCACTTTGGCCTATGGCTGAAGATCTTCAGCGTCAAGCCGAAGGTCGTGGGCGGCCGCCAAGCGGAGTGCGGAGGCGCCATGGTGGGCAAGATAGCCAACGTTACATGGCTCGAGGGCACCTTCATAGAGACCATCAAAGGGTGGTAATCGGGGTGGTTCTATATCACCGAGCCGCGTGACCCTGAGTGGGCAGCGGCCCCCGAATTCCGATCTGGCATCCCCACACGGCTCACATCTTGGAAAGAGACGGGCCTGTTGTGGGGTAATTCGGCGGAAGTGACCGGACTTCAAACCTGCATCAAAGACCTGATCGGCAGGAAGGTTAAACTTGTCACCGTAGTCCAGGTCATGCTCTTACGCCGGATTCTCCCGTGTCAACGACGGGCTTTCAGCTTGTGGGAGTTCGACCCAGCCCAGCACCAGACTCTGTCTCGGCTCTTCGACACAAAGCACGAGGATGCCTGGAAGGTGCTATTCAAGAGCTCCGAGGTCTCCCCTCCCATCACCGAGGATCGTGGATTCTACGCCAAGCGCCAAGCCAGCGTGGTGAGCTTAATTTTCCCTTTATGGGGTATTTGTTTTTCATAGATTTGATTCTATGCAGGATCTAAACCCCCATCTCTTTAACAGGACTGGCAGAAGAAGGCCGGACAGATCAACTGTCCGGCTCCCATGCCCGAAGACCCAGCGGACGCTCGCTTGACGAAGCTGCTGGTTCCGGCACCTCATGTGGTGCCGGAGAAGAAGGCCAAGAAGAAGGCCACGAGGACTCGAAAGAGTTCCCGGTGCCTGGTGGTGTCGGATTCATCGCCTGACAACCCCGAAGCACCCTCCGCCTCTGAGGACGAGGAGGAGGAGGAAGAAGAAGCCTCTCCCTCTCCAACGGGGGAAGGAAAGAAAAGGAAGGCCGCCCCAACTGGGGAGGCCGGAGGGTCCAAGAAGGGGAGAACCCTCCTTCCGGACTACACCTCCGATGCCGAAGACGGCGGGGAGGAATGGCCATCCAGGGTCAAGCCCCTGTCAAAATCGTAAGCATCCGCATATCCGAATAACTTATGGCACTCCTCCATTATTTGGCATTTTCTGACGCCGAATTTGATCATGCAGTCCGCCCAAGGCTCAGCTCGACGATTCGACGAGCGGCTCCTTGGATTTGTCGGATGTGAATAGTGCTTCACTTCCGACAGCCTCCTCCCCTCTCCCTACGGACGATGCCGAGGTGGAGTCCCGAAAGGGACTAAACCAGGAGGAGGTGGTCCTGGAGGCGCCGCAAGGCGACTTCCCGGACTCCAGGCCCAAAGGGGGTAAAGCCCCGGAGGGATCCAAGTCCGGCTCTGGGCCGGACACTGCTCTGGAACCATCAACGGTTCCAGAGACCGGTAGGCAGCGCCTTCGCAAGAAGGGCACTCCTACTATGCCGGCGGCCTCCATCCAACCGGAGGCACCAGACGATTTGCTGGAGGCGCTTAACGACGCCTCCATCGACGAGGAGCATCGCACTGTTATGGGTGCGGTGATCCAAAAGGTTCAGTCCGCCAAGAGCGGGCTGACCGAAGCTTGTACGAGCCTTCTAACAGGCTTTGAGGTAAGTATTCACAACATATAAAAATGTTACCGCATAGACAGTAGCCCCTGATGCTCAGTTTGGTGTTCGGAAAGAAAAGCCGAGCTGAGGATCTAAAAATATATATGCAGGAGTCTAACATAAATATGTCAATATGGGAATGCAGGCTACGCTGCTGACCTCTGCCGCACTGACTGAGGAGGTCAATGCATTGAAGGAGAGCCTCGAGCGGTCCAAGAACGAGCTCGGTCGTGCCAAGAAGCAGCTCGAGGACAAGGAGGGTATGTAATACCGCATGTAAATGTATATAGAAATACTTGGTTGCAAATAATGACAGGACCAACATAAATGTTGCAGGGGCCACGGCCGAGGTGGCAACCCTGAAGGAAGCGGTGTCCAAGGCTGAAAATAGTGCGGCCTTGGAACGCACCGAGCGAGAGAAGCAGGAGGCGCGGGTGGCGGAGGTGCGGCAAGAGCTCCAGGCTCTCGTGCAGAAACACGAGAGTTTGGAGCGTGACTCGAAGGCTCGAGAGTCTGAGCTCACCTTGGCTGTTGAGAGAGCCAAAACCGCTAAGGCCGAAGCCCAGAAGGCCCTCTAGGAGATCGAGGCGATGAAGAAGATAGCGGCGGGTAAGGCATTCTTTATGCAAAGCAAGAATATAAAAGTAAATCATCTGTTACTTACCCAAATCCGGAGCTCTCCAGGAGCGTTCGCTGATTTGCCCCATAGTGTGTCTGATGCTGCCACATTCTACCGAGCCGAGGAGGGGAGCTCGACGGAAAAGGTGTTCTGGTCTCAGTATGCTGAGGCCGAACATCCCGTGCCCCTGAGCGACCAGCTGAACCAGCTGGTCGAGCTCCACAAGGTGCCCGAACAGGCCATGAAGGGCCTCATAGTTCGGCTGTGGCCTAGAGAAGCCATGCCTGGGAGCTACTTCGGTCTGGTGCGGCGGCTGGTGGACGCGTGTCCGTGGATTGAGGTCATCAAGCGCTCCGTCTGTATCGAAGGTGCCCGTCGGGCCCTTGCCCGTGCTAAAGTGCACTGGGGCAAGCTGGACGCTGAGAAGCTTTTGACGGACGCGCCACCGCCGGGCAAGGAGTATCGCACGCCCGAGATGTATTATAAGGGCGTCCTGAAGGGTGCCCGCCTTATAGCGGACGAATGCTCCAAAGATGTAATTTTTGAGTAGACTCGCATCTATTATCCTGTACGCTAAAAACTTTCTTGATATGCGTTAAGCAACGCTTGTTAATTTAAAATATTACCTTCTGTGCGGCCGTTTATCAAATCTGAGAGATGCAAGTCATCGGCTTCTACCCCCATGCCATGAGTGCTGGGGTGTTCGGCATAAACCTCAGCGCTCCTGTTCCCATTCTTGGGTCCATCTAGGGAGGCGCTCAGCACAATGAACCAGGCCATCGGACTTATAATGCTTTATCACTCTCACTTAGCCATAGAATTCTATAATTTTAAATTTCGGCGAAGCCCCTAGTATTCGGAAGACCGAGTTCGGGGCGCTATCCATGCCTAGGCCGGATAAGTCCGGCTCCTCGCTCTAAGCGGCATAAGTCTTTAAGGACTCGAAAAACCTTGCGAACAGCGACCGGTCTCTCGCACTATCATGACGGTCAGTTTTAGCTTTCTCTACTGAGGTGTTAACCCAGCTCAACTGGGGCACAATCGCAGTAGTTCTCCCAGCGCTACCTTAGCCAACATTGCAGAACGTAAGGTACCAAAACATGGGAGCCGGGCAAACCCAACTATTGACCCAAGACATGATTCGGAGCCGATGCATACAGTGCAATAAGTTCGGGGTGCCGCACTCATGAGAGTGTTCGGTCTTCTCACACCATGTTATGGGGTGCTTAAGCCCCTAGTGTATTGGCCGTACCAAAGTGTACGGTTGCATAATGTCATGACTGAACATATTTGTATGAAAACAGATGAACACAATAATAGATAAGAGCTATGTATTGTTTATTAAAAAAGGGCTGCTATAAAAGCAGAATGATACAAATAGTGTGATAAACAAGAGATGGGATTATTTGATGTATCCCCCTCCAGGGGTAAGCTGCGGGATTTTAAGTAAAACAAGTATTTAGCTCATTATAGAGACCACCTGGACATTTGACGTGTGTTGTTCTCTCCCTGGCTATTGCATCGTATGTTCGGCGAGTGTATTGCCGGACAGGCCTTCCGAATAGTTGGGTCCTGAAAGTGTATAAAAAGAGAAACGGCGGAATAGGGAGCCCTAAGTGCGGTTGAGCCACATTCTGGGCGTGCCGTAGTTGTGCCCCTCCCCTTATGCCCATGGTATTTCCAAAGCGTAATTATGTACATGTGGTACCGATATCACCATCTGGCGAGGGCTGGGGTTGGGGCCGCACTGCTATGCTTGCTCGGAACGTGCCAACCGGCTTTGTTGTAGGTTACTTCGGGCTCGCTTGACATTGTCCGGACGTTTAACACCTGGATTGGAGAATTTCCTTGAGAGGCTACTCTGTACTTCCGCCACTAGGGCCGCCGTGTGCTCCTCCGTTCAAAGAGACCGTTCGGTGTTTCCATTTACCGTGATGACTCCATGAGGGCCTGAAATTTTGAGCTTGAGATATGCATAGTGCAGCACCGCATTGAATTTTGCAAATGCGGTTCGTCCGAGCAGGGCGTGATAGCCACTGCGGAATGGGACTATGTCGAAGATTAACTCTTCGCTTCGGAAATTATCCGAGGAACCGAAGACCACTTCGAGTGTAACCGAGCCTGTACAGCTGGCTTCTACACCTGGTATGACGCCTTTACAGGTTGTCTTTGTGGGTTTAATCCTCGAGGGATCAATACCCATTTTTTGCACTGTATCCTGATAAAGCAGGTTTAGGCTGCTGCCGCCATCCATTAGGACTCTAGTGATGTGAAATCCATCGATGATTGGGTCTAGGACCAATGCGGCGAATCCACCGTGACGAATGCTAGTGGGGTGGTCCCTTCGATCAAAAGTGATCGGGCAGGAGGACCATGGGTTGAACTTTGGGGCGACTGGCTCCAACACATAGACGTACTTTAGAGCATGCTTCCGCTCCCTTTTGGGGATATGGGTTGCGTATATCATGTTCACCGTCCGCACTTGCGGGGGGAAGCCCTTCTGTCCTCTGTTGTTCGGCGGCCGGGGCTCCTCCTCGTCATCGCTATGCAGCCCCTTGTCTCTGGTTTCGGCACTTAACTTGCCTGCCTGCTTGAACACCCAACAATCCCTGTTGGTGTGGTTGGCTGGTTTTTCGGGGGTGCCGTGTATCTGGCACGAGCGATCGAGTATCCGGTCTAAACTGGATGGGCCCGGAGGGTTTCTTTTGAATGGCTTCTTCCGCTGACCGGGTTTAGAGCCTCTGAATCCGGCATTGACTGCCGTATCCTCAGTATTGTCGCCGTTAATGCGGCGCTTGTGCTTGTTGCAATGTGACCTGCCATTGTTGTCCTTGGTATCCGAATTGCCAGGGCTCTTCGTTATGTTATTGCTACGAGCTAGCCAGCTGTCTTCTCCCGCACAAAAGCAGGTCATGAGTGTCGTGAGGGCTACCATAGATTTCGGCTTTTCCTGTCCTAGGTGCCGGGCAAGCCATTCGTCTCGGATGTTGTGCCTGAAGGCTGCAAGGGCCTCGGCGTCTGGACAGTTGACTATTTGATTTTCTTGGTTAGGAACCGTGTCCAGAATTGTCTGGCCGATTCCTCTGGTTGCTGGATTATGTGGCTTAGGTCATCGGCGTCTGGTGGTCGCAAATAAGTGCCCTGGAAGTTGTCAAGGAACGCGGATTCCAGGTCCTCCCAACAACTAATTGACTCTGCTGGCAAGCTGTTAAGACAATGCCGAGCTGGTCCTTTAAGCTTGAGCGGGAGGTATTTGATGGCGTGTAGATCATCACCACGGGCCATGTGAATATGAGGGAGATAATCCTTGATCCATACCGCGGGATCTGTTGTGCCATCGTATGATTCGATGTTGACGGGTTTAAAACCCTCGGGGATTTTATGATCGATTACTTCGTCTGTGAAGCATAGTGGGTGTGCGGAGCCCCTATACTGGGCTATATTGCGATGCAGCTCGGATGAGCTTTGTCTTCTGTGTTCGGCCTAGCCGTATTTATCATATCCGGCATGACGGTTATCGTCACATGAAGTGGGGTGCCCACGCGATCCTTAGATCGATCTTGGTTGCCTTGCCTTATTCTCCAATATGTCTCGCAGGTCTGTTGCGTCTCCCCGCACTCTGGTATTTTTGAGCGATGCCGGGGTGCGGCTTGGGTTGAGGGCTTGAAGGCCTTTCTATCGCGGCCACGGGGTGGCCGATCGGGCGCATTGTACACTGGTGATGTAGGTTTAGTTGCTTCCTCCTCAAGTTGGGGTAGCAGCCTGCGCTTTGGGTAGCTCTTGGAGGGGCGTTCGAGTTTATACTCTTCGGCCGCTAGGACTTCGGTCCATCTGTCGGCTAGCAAGTCTTGGTCAGCTCTAAGCTGCTGCTGCTTTTTCTTGAGGCTGCTTGCCGTGGCCATAAGCCTGCGTTTGAAATGCTCTTGTTCGACGGGATCCTCTGGTACAACGAATTCATCATTGTCGAGGCTTGCCTCGTCTTCGGAGTGAGGCATATAATTGTCGTCCTCGACCTACCTGTCCTCAGCTCTCTCATGAGGGCTGGCTCCTTCGTTCTCCTGCGCTGAATCCTGCTGGAGGGGGTTGTCTTCGACACTGTCCGGCATGTTGTTATCTCCGGTGCCGGACTCGCTGTTTTTTACTTTGGCGGGATTTAGAGCGGTGCCGCTGACGTTGGCGCTTGGGTTGCTTCTTGGAGGGGTCGTCCTCCGTTTTTTCATCGCCATCCCCTGCTTTGGGGGTGTCCACCATGTATATGTCATATGACGAGGTGGCTTTCCAGTTCCCTATAGGTGCTGGTTCTTGGTCGTCTCCTTCATCGGCGTCCATACTGTCGATGTCTTCGGAGTCGAAGTCGAGCATGTCGGTTAAATCGTCGACAATGGCTACGAAGTGGGTGGTGGGTGGGCTTCGAATTTCTTCGTCGTCCGTATCCCAACCATGCCGACCGTAATCCGGCCAGGGCTCTCCTGACAAAGAGAGAGACTTTAGTGAATTCAAGATATCGCCAAAGGGCGAGTGCTGAAAGACGTCCGCGGCGGTGAACTCCATGATCGAAGCCCAATCGGGTTCAATCGGAAGAGGTGCGGAAGATTCGGAGTTCGGAACGGAGTCCGGCACCCTGGAGTCATAGGCCTCGCCAAAGATTGGGCTGGTGTTCGGCTCTATCGCCGTAGGGATTGCGGCACCTGGGGCGGCGTCCAACCGTCTGTCCCCAATTGGCGCGATCGGCTCCGAGCTAATGGTCGGAGCGGGCACCGGAGCGACGCTCTGGGCGTTGTCCGGCGGTAGAGCTAAATCATGCCCATCGTGACAGTGCGGCGTGCTCGGCCGTGGCTCGAATCCGTCAAAGATCAAGTCCCCGCGGATGTCAGCCGTGTAGTTTAAACTTCCAAACCTGACCTGATGGCCAGGGGCATAGCTTTCGATCTGCTCCACATGGCCAAGCGAGTTGGCCCGTAGTGCGAAGCCGCCGAATATGAAGATCTGTCCGGGGAGAAAAGTCTCACCCTGGACCGCATCGTGGTTGAGGATCGAAGAAGCCATCGGGCCTAAAGGTGACGTCACAGAGGAACTCTCAATGAAAGCGCCAATGTCGGTGTCAAAACCGGCGAATCTCGGGTAGGGGGTCCCGAACTTTGCATCTAGGCCGATGGTAACAGGAGACAAGGGACACGATGTTTTTACCCAGGTTCGGGCCCTCTCAATGGAGGTAAAACCCTAGTCCTGCTTGATTAATATTGATGGTATGGGTAGTACAAGAGTGGATCTACCATGAGATCAGAGAGGCTAAACCCTAGAAGCTAGCCTATGGTATGATTGTTGTTCGTCCTACGTACTAAAACTCTCCGGTTTATATAGACACCGGAGAGGGCTAGGGTTACACAGAGTTGGTTACAATGGGAGGAGATCTTCATATTGAATCGCCAAGCTTGCCTTCCACGCCAAGGAAAGTCCTATCCGTACACGGGACGAAGTCTTCAATCTTGTATCTTCATAGTCCGGGAGTCCGACCAAAGGTCATAGTCCGGCCATCCGGACACCCCCTAATCCAGGACTCCCTCAGGAGTAAATTTTTTACCATTATGTTTGGGAACCACCTATAATGTATCTCGTATGGAAGATATCGGGAACTCTTGGTTGTTATGTTTACAATGAAAGCATACCTCTCAAAATTATTTTCATCTCCGTTTAAAAGATTCGAGCTCTGGCACCTCTGCAAATCCCTGCTTCCCTCTGCGAAGGGCCTATCTTTTACTTTTATGCAAGAGTCAGTAGTATTCCTTCTCTTTCCAACCTACTCTTTAGTTGGCAAGCATCATGTGCTGGGGAAAGATCTAAGCATATATGGCCACTCAAATATATTTTGATCATGAATTATTATTGTTGACAATTATCTATATGATAATTAAGTTGGGAGGAGAAACATTAAGCCCCTATCTTTCTCTGTGTTTGATCTCTCTCTCTGTCGTGTTCTTGAATCGGCACGATCTTGATGTATCACGAGCTTTGCTATTATAGTTGGATCTTATCATGTTTCTCCCCCTCTACTCTCTTGTAATGGATTGAGTTTTCCCTTTGAAGTTATCTTATCAGACTGAGTCTTTAAGGATTTGAGAACACTTGATGTATGTATTGCGTGGGATGCCCATGGTGACAATGGGGTATTCTATTGATTCACTTGATGTATGTTTTGGTGATCAACTTGCGGGTTCAGTGACCTTGGGAATCTATGCATAGGGGTTGGCACACGTTTTCGTCTTCACTCTCTGGTAAAAACTTTGGGGCACTCTTTGAAGTTCTTGTGTTGGTTGAATAGATGAATCTGAGATTGTGTGATGCATATCGTATAAACATACCCACGGATACTTGAGGTGACATTGGAGTATCTAGGTGACATTGGGGTTTTTGTTGATTTGTATCTTAAGGTGTTATTCTAGTACGAACTCTAGGATAGATTGAACGGAAAGAATAGCTTCGTGTTATTTTACTACGGACTCTTGAATAGATCGATCAGAAAGGATAACTTTGAGGTGGTTTCGTACCCTACAATAATCTCTTCATTTGTTCTCCTCTATTAGTGACTTTGGAGTGACTCTTTGTTGCATGTTGAGGGATAGTTATATGATCCAATTATGTTATTATTGTTGAGAGAACTTGCACTAGTGAAAGTATGAAACCTAGGCCTTGTTTCAAAGCATTGCAATACCGTTTGTGCTCACTATTATCACTTTCTACCTTGCTGTTTTTATATTTTCAGATTACAAAAACCTATATCTACCATCCATATTGCACTTGTATCACCATCTCTTCACCGAACTAGTGCACCTATACAATTTAGCATTGTATTGGGTGTGTTGGGGACACAAGAGACTCTTTGTTATTTGGTTGCAGGGTTGTTTGAGAGAGACCATCTTCATCCTACGCCTCCCACGGATTGATAAACCTTAGGTCATCCACTTGAGGGAAATTTGCTACTGTCCTATAAACCTCTACACTTGGAGGCCCGACAATGTCTACAAGAAGAAGGTTGCGTAGTAGACATCACACACCAAATGAGAACAAGACTTCTAGGAGCCATTTTGCTTGACAAGAAGCCAATTGTATGTGATATGAGATGGGTTGACTGGACATACATTCAAGAGAATGAAGATCACTTTCCAGGTGTATATGATAACCTTAAGGCTTGTGGAGTGGACAAGTTAGTTGGACAAAATCTCACCAAATGGAATGATGAGCTGATCATGCAATTCTACTCCACTGCTCATTTCTATCCAGGCGGAAGGATAGTGTGGACGTCTGAAGGTACAAGTTACCAGTCAACTGTTGATGAATGGGAAAAGTTTATCAATGCTCCAGAAGACCATGAGGATTATTTGGATGTGTATGCCAAGAAGAAGAAAGACCACAACTCCATGGCAAGTATGTATAAGGAAATTCCTGATGAATCCCTGGATACTCATAAGTTGGGCTTAGTGAAGTACTTGTTATCTGGTGTGCCTACTATCAACACCATCTTGAGGCATACTCTGTTGCCCAAATCTGGAGATCATAGGATGATAAGATGACATTCAATCAACTTGCTGCACATTTTTGATGTCCCTCAAAAATTCAAGGTCATGAGTCTAATTATAGAGATAATCAAGAGGACAACTGCTGATCAGAAAAGGTCTTGTGGGTATGCTCCACACATTCAGGTGCTCATCAACTCAAAGATGGGCACATCCACTTACTTGTTGGACAAGGAGCACTTACCTCTAAAGCCAGAATTTGAAGACAACACAGTTGTCATGGATGAGAATGATCCTTCATCAGTGCAAGCACAAGAGAAGAGAGCTAAAGCAAAGGCAGAAAAAGCTGCAAGGATGCCAAGTGCTGAAGTGGCATCTCAAGTGGTCTTGAAGAGCAAACAAGGTCAACTTGGCTTTATGATCCAATCAACTTTGAGGATTGAGAAGGGCTTGGCCACCCTAACTCAGAATTAGGAGAGTTTGGAGAGGATCATTGAACAGAAATTCTATGATCTTGATCTGAAAGTGACTGAGATGCAAACAGTAGTTGAGCAGCTTCAGGAGGATGCAGAGGAGAAGAAAGGAAAGACAACTACAGAAGATTTTCACCGTGTACCGAAAGGTCAGAGGTCAGCTGCAGTGCCAGTAACAGATACTAGAGCTACCACATCTGCACCAGCAGCTACAGCTTCACTACCACCTCCAGCAGCCCCTCCATCGGCTCCAATTACATCGACAGAAGCCTTCATCCTTGGAGTCATCTCTACACCACCTCATGGAGACCAAGCCTGAGAGACGCATAGCACTATGCATATTTCAACTTTTTGGTAACTTGTTGACAAAGGGGGAGAAAGATGTATAGATCATAGCCGTCGAGAGACAGTGTGTTTTTGTCTCTCTTGCACTTTATTAGGTTGAACTTTATTGTGTGCTTGTTTGAACCTTATGTCCTTGTGTGAGATACTTGTATGGTCATGTGTTTGATCATATGCTACTTTAATGTCTGCTTGCATAATATTATCTCTTATATCCATATATGATGTCATGACCGACTCTTTCAATAAATAAATATTGAGAAAATCGATCTTTAATTCCCAGTATAGGAAAAAGTCATCCTTTCTGGTAGACAAATGCTTGATAAACAGAGAACCAGTAGCATCAATTATATTACAGGGTTGAGCTGAGGCTGCTCAACAATTTATTACAAACTCGCCAATATCATACATATGGGCGGTTATGACACAGGGGTGTGGTGGCATGCTACTAGCTCGAGGAAAAAGTGGTGGTGGATAAGTTGACTCCTAACTGGTAGCTCATCGAGCGTCGAGGTGAGGCTCGATGAATTTATTCTGGGGTTGCGGAAGCGGGTAATACAATGACCAAAACAGGATCGCACGGGACTGACTGGGACTTCTCTAGGCGTCGGACTCGCTATCAAACTCTTCATCCATGAGATCGCCTTCATCAACATCTGGACAAATCAACAAGCCAGGTGAGTACTTTGAAAGTACTCGCAAGAAAGTTCGGACAAAAGATATAATCAATGAATGCATGAATGCGTCATGAATAAAAAAGATGCTCATACAACAACAACAATATTATTTCATGACTTGTTAAATAAAATAAATAACTGAAAACCGATCGGGTGTCTGGAGCGACGCCTCGAAAGGTAAACAAATAAAATGCATGCCGCAGTCGGGCGTCTAAGCGACACCACATAAAGGGCTTAAAAGAGAATACCACTGTCGGATATCTGAGTGACGTCACAGACAGGGTTTATAAAAGAAATGCCACAGTCGGACATCTGAGCGACATCACATAAAGGGCTTTAAAAGAAATGCCACAGTCGGACGTCTGAGCGACATCACATAAAGGGCTTTAAAAGAAATGCCACAGTCGGACGTCTGAGCGACATCACATAAAGGGCTTTAAAAGAACTTCCACAGTCGGACGTCTGAGCAACATCA
>NC_041383.1:282538049-282546238 GCF_002162155.2 Triticum dicoccoides | reverse complement strand
CACAGTCGGATGTCTGAGTGACATCACAAAAAGGGCTTTAAAAGAAATGCCACAGTTGGACGTCTGAGCGACATCACATAAAGGGCTTTAAAAGAAATGCCACAGTTGGACGTCTGAGCGACATCACATAAAGGGCTTTAAAAGAAATGCCACAGTCGGACGTCTGAGCGACATCGCAGACAGGGCTTGCAACAAATGTAAATAACAGGTATGCCACCGTCGGACGTCTGAGCAACATCACAGACAGGGCTTTTAATAAATGTAAATAACAAGATTAGTCCATCCACAAGAATAATCCTTTAACCGGATTTATCACACATAAATCCCACCGGAGTTTTGTCACTGAGGCTGATACCTGACAAGATAAGATGAATATAGTACTTGAACAAAGTACAAGATAATTGAAAGACTTGAGACTCTGCAGAGTTTGGATGAACTGGCCACAACCAACGGATTTCCATAGTCACGAAGGACTAGTTCCGTTTACGGTATTTCAGTAGAAACACATTTAACTAGTACACACCCATTTCACCTCACGATGTCAGGAATCACCCTGGACAACGTCCAAGAAAAACTTTGAGACGGGGAGGCCACAACCTCGAATAGCATGGGATCAAATTTCTATACGGGCGCTCTAAGGGGTGCCCCCCTCTCGGTCCCAACCGGAAACACCCATGCCCCCTGACCAGATGACGGGCTTTAATCCAGGGCCATGGAACCCTCATCCCGGCCTCTCTATTTGGTGTGTACCAGGAAAACGATTTGCAACTTACTATGCCATATTCCTTTCGAAAAACATGTGACAGTATAGGAAGGAATGAATGGAAATGTGATTTGTTTCATGATGACACGGAGGTCAAATAATCTGGCATAAGACTAGCATGTCACAACACTACCATCTTACCCATCCTCATGCCAACACATGGCTATGAAAATATGTATCCAACAACATAATGCTTTCTGAAACTTACTTTCCGCTTATGTGCATGAAATATAACATTCAAAGTAATGTTCATAAACGGGTAGAATTTATAGTCAATTTGATCTTTTTTGAATTACAGTCCATTAGCTGGGCTGGGTGAACAAAAATGTAGCGTCCATGCGGCCCATTTATTTTTTTCCTAAAAAATTATAGGCCATTTGCACTTTCTCGAAATACATGATTTTGCTGGGCTGATTCTAATTATAATGTTGGGTTGGGCTAGCAATGTTATCAAACAATAACAGGGGTTGAGCATTTTGTTATAAATATATTTAAATAATAAGTGATTTATTATTACATTCGTCCTTAAATCTTACCAAGCTTTTGTACACAATCACTAGGATTTTCGTGCCAAAAAAATCCAGGATTTTATTGTTAAGAAATTATTTTTATAAGTTAATAAGATGTGGGATATTGTTTTCTTACATATGTAAGTATTTGTTAAATATATGATGACAATAAAAATAATATATAATAACATATAAAAATGATTTATATATATATATATAATATAGTTAGAAGGAAAACATAAGTTGGACTAGGCGTTCCTATTCTTATACAGAAAAATAGAACAGACCTCTGCGTTTTCTTCAAAAAAATACATAAATTGGGTTGCCGATGTTTCGGGAAAAATAAAACCTCAGATGGGAGGTCCATAGGCCGGTCGATACATGGCGAGCCTCAAGAAAATACAAACTGGCATGTCATGGGTTGCGCATGTTAAAAAAGAAAGCCTAGACGGGGCATCCCAAAACCCAGCTGATACATGCTGCCCCAGTGATAATAAATGTTACCTGCCAGCTCCCCGGCTTCGTTGTGAATTTATCTCCTATAGTAACTACATTGAAGCACCTAAAAAAATGTAACTATGTTGACAAACTCATGGGCCCCAATGTCAGTATAGCATTAGGAGGAAGTATTTTTTTTGATGAGGCACTTGCTTGCGTACGACCATAGACCTGGTGGGTCCCGACTGTCCGCCTCTCCATGTACAGTCCTCTCTAGATTCCTCTCATTTGTTCAGCATGTTGACAATGGCAGACAACGGCATCGCAGCGAGCGCACAAAGGCGCAGGAGGGGATCCGACCACCTAAGGAAGTGCCTTATTAGTAACGAAACTACTGAACTAGCCTAGTGGCCAAGTGACATTACCCGACAGCTATTCTGCCCGGGTTCGATTCCACCTGTGCAGGGAAAATATCTCCAATTTTTTTGCCTCTGCCTTTATTGACATGTGGGTCCCCATTGTCATCTACACACACCACGTCCAACACTTGCCAAAACTTCGTCCCTTGTTTTCTCTGTGTTTCGCACACTCGACATTGTGTGGGCATTTTGAAAATAGCATATCTTTTTGACTGTGCATCATATGAAGATGTGATATGCATGAATGTTGATCAGCATGATGTTAACTGGCTGGTAGTTCCATTTTCGACCATGAATAAAACTTCCAACATGATGTTAACCCTGTTTGAAAAGGCCGTGTTAATATAAATGCTCTGCCTCTGAAAGTTGCAGTTTCTTATCTGAAACTGAACTTGCAGTTCCTTATCTGAAACTGAAACTTGCAGTTTCTTCTCTGAGAATCACATTGTCTGCACTTTTATACTCCTATGAAACTACATTTTTTAAGTGCTAAAAATAGATCTCCAGAATTCATAAAATACTTCATATGCTCAATACTGCAAATCTGAAATTCAAAAGACATTCATATCTGAAAGTACTCTCAAAATACACAACACAAAGCACAATTCACAACCTGCAAATACTGACAACCCTAAGCTCCTCCTGACAATTCACAACTTGCCCAACTATTGGGCTTTGGGGGGCAGTCCCCTCCTATTCCTCGGTGGCAAACAGCCGCCCCGTGAGACGATGTGAACGGCGAGGGAGAGGATGGCGTGGAAGCATCGTCGGGCCAAGTGCCTTTCTCCTCTTGCAGTTGGGTTTGATCGACGAAGACTCCACCGGCTCGCTCTGGCACGACACCCTCACAAACGGCAACCTGTAGATGCTCGATCCTTCAATTTCCGGTGGATGCTCCATCTGGGATCGATACTCCCACCACCGCTCCCTCACGATCGGATTCGGTGAATCTGTTTTCTCCATGGCCCAGAGGAGCAACTATATGTACTCCCGCGTGACTCCCTCCAGGAGTATTGCCGCCTTTTTGCTCTGTTGCAGATATTTGGCCATGGATGTCGCCGTCACCGCTAGTTGGTCCTTGTTGTCAAACCAAGACTGTATCTCCAACATCCTAGCTAGCTTCACAAGGTCACCGTCTGCGATCCTCACATATCGGTTGTACTCCTCCATCGATATACTTATCCAAAGCACCTTCACTCGCCAGTGGTGGTTTTGAATGGAAGAGGAGAGGAGCAGTGCTGGTTTTGGATTAGAACGGGAGAGGAGCGACGCTGGTTTGGATTGGAACAGGAGAGGAGGGGCAGTGGTTTTGAAATGGAAGAGGAGAGGTGCGGTGCTGGATTTAGATTGGAACAGGAGAGGAGCGACGGTGGTTTAAGAGGAGAAGAGCGGCGCTGGTCTTGGAAGTATTTTTTTTTGTTTTGCGTATTCTGGGTCAAAGTTTGACCACGTACTCTATTTGACACGCAAAATGTGAATGCATGTCATCAAAAATTGTATCGTTTGGTTCGTATCTGAATGTACTTTCAAATTATATTATTGTTGCAACGTATAACATATATTTTATTTGCGAAAATCATGGTCAATTATGACCCAAAATAAAAGGGAGACTAGTTAATGTGGGGCCACTTTCTTAATTGAAGGGTAAATTGATTTTGATTTTGATCCACTCACAGCACGCCGGCCCTGTCGTCCAATCCTAAATCGCTGCCGGACGCTCCTCTCCCTCTTCTCCATTGCAAAACCATCTCCTCTCCTCTCCATCATCTCCATTCCAAAACCACCGTCTCGCCTCTCCCTCTTCTCCATTGCGATAGTACTAGAGAAGTGTAGTACTAAGTCTTCATGCATGTGCCCCGGAGGCACAGTTGTCGTCATTTTGATCTGAAGCACCGAATTATAACATATAACACGAAAAAATGCCACATGACAAGAAATCATAACCTCACTACCCAAAGGAGACAACATGAATCCCGACGGACAAACTAGACGAGGATCAAAGCTCAAATTAAAGATAAACTCGTAGAAAAGGGGTCCGTCAATAGATGTCCTAATTAACATAGCCGACTTGACCTAGATGGCAGCCGAGTAGTCTTCGTGCATGTGCCCCCAATGACTAGCCCAACTCAGTTGTCGCTGTTTAACCCTCGCAGTGATCCGAAGCACATGACACCTAATTTTGCGAGATGACAAGAAACCTTTTTTTAGATTTCTCACTAGAACTACAGCCCTGTACAACACAGCCTGCACGATATGTAGACGATAGCCAATCCAGGCGTGTCTGCTGGAGTCTGGTCACATGCATGGACAAACTGATATTCCATGTCTTGCAGGGATTGTCCAGGCACCAACGTAGTACAACACTTCTCTAGTACTATCGCTTGTCTCTCTCTTCTATTATGTCACCCGACTTGCAAGGACGGGGAGTGTGCCTATGGTCGGTTCTCAATTGTGGTCCCACATGTGTGTGCAACCGCAATATGACGCGCATTCCATTCGGAGAGTAGCATGCCAGACCAACGGACCGTCTGGGGTGCGACGCGAATGCGACGAGCATGCTGTATACTCCGTACATGTGTACCGCCGTTTTCTTGAGGCTTTGCTCCATGGCACAATCCATGGATACAAAATTAGTACTCCCTCCATCTCGGTGAGTAAGTCATCTTACGAAAACCAAATAGTCCCAAAACACATAGGCGCGGTGTATTAACTCTCACGTTGTTTCTTATTTTTTGACATAAATAGAGGAATCAACCAATAAGAGATGTGGGGCTTGTATGCTTTTAATGCCTTGAGACTATCAAACATGACATGCAGGTGGTTAGTTTGTTGCACACAATGATATGAATTAGCAAATAAACATTAAGTTCTCTCTTTTTCCTCTCCACCTTGGTCATGGTGGACAATCTAAGTTGATTTATTCACCTAGACGGAGGAAGTATACTATACTATTTAAAAGTCGAGGGCGGGGCTTTTCCTGCACGGTAGGCGGGGCAGTTCCGCCTAGTCGGTTTGACAGAGACACGAGAAGATGAGGGAGCGGTGCTACGACCGGCGTGAGTCTCCCGATTCCTGACCACCTCCATACAGGTGCCTCTCCCAATGCTCCACCATGTAGAGGCTGGCTCTTGCATGAGACCCCACTTCTCCATTTGATGGTTTGGTTTCGAGGCCCGAAACGGCTCCCGATGAGTTTAGTGGAACATAAATTTCAAGTAGACTGCACTGCTCAAATGCTTAAATATTATGTTACTGTCAAAAATTGGCACAAAATACGAAGGCGACCAATGGAAGTACTACTAGCAACCCATGATTTAAATACTCGCATGCGCGTAGTGGAGTAGTAATGTCTTTCTTCCGCCCTCGCGTCCACTCAATTTGCATGCTCTGTATTAATTGACCATCAATGAAGTGAACGACTTTACACACGTCAAATTATCACATGGGGTGGATCTTGGTACAAAATTGCGTCTGCCTGTGTACCCGCGTGTGCGTGCGAGGGAACGAGTGTGTGCGTGGCGTGCGTGCACATCTTCACTTCATGCATGTACCGCCGGTATGGCTCAGGGAGGACGAGTACATTCTTCTGGAACCAGTAGCACTTCACTGTGATCAACCCACACAAGGAGGTCGCGACAACGCCTCCACGTGTGCCACGTGGCTTCATGAACTGTGAGAGAGACACTGTGTAGCGTGCCATTGGAATTATAATTTACGTGTGTTGCACATACTCAAAGTACTAGTAAGGTACACGTGCATTGCACGCATCAGATTTTGCAACCAAATTATGAATAAATACCACACTATAGCATGTAAGCTCTGAGTCATATATGCCTGATGTAGACCTTCGTTTAATTCTTATAGTTCATCTCATTCAAAATCAATTAGTCTTTATAAAAATGCTAGGGCCTCTCGGATTCATAGGATTTCCAAAACGCGGGAATAGGAAAAACATGGGATTATAGTGGAATGTCGTCTTGAATCCTACAGGATTGTATGAGTGTTTGATTGTGTATAGAAAAAACGCAGAATTATTTCAAAGAGGTTTGAGTGGATGGGATGTTTCCTATGAAATCTAGTGCAAATGAATCATATGGAAGAATTCCTATGGTTTACAATCCTACGAATCAAACAACCAAGATAGGAAAAATCCTAAGGATTAGAATCCTCCAAAATTCCTTTGAGAATCCTTTGAATCAAAGAAGCCCTTAATCCTTTGAGAATCCTCCAAAATGGAACGGTGTGTTGTAAAGCATAAAGTAAAAACAAATAATGGCAATTGAACTAGAAAAAAAGTTTTGGCAGTTATGATACGGAAGATTCTAGAACAAAGGAGAACCATTGTTGTTTTGAAGTTTGTGCATTATGCTTAAGTTCAACCATGGAGTCTGCTAGATTGTACATGTGGCAAAATACAGTGGGGGCTAGAAGATGGTGCGAGGGGCCGAGTGGAGGGAGACTATGAAGTAATGCACAAGTGCGAGATCGATATTTAGAGAGAGGGGGCGAGAACGTGCGCTGTTGCCCGCAGTGGCGGAGCCATGAAAAATAAATGAGCTAGGGGGCCAAGCATTGCTAATCCTTTACGAGGAGGGCCAATTCATGAACTTAAACTATTTTTACCAGCAATTGTCTAATGATCATATTCATATTAGCCTCGATATATAGTGATGTTAGGGGGGGGCAGGGCCCTTGCTGCCCCTGTCTTCGCCATTGTGCGCGCGTCTGAGAGATGAAGCGGATGGCATGGATGATGAGAGGGGGACATTGGATATATAATTAATGTGGGTGTATTAGCTATATATGTAGGGGTTGTTTGGTTCTAGGCCTAGGAGTGCCACACTTTGTCATACAATGTTGCCAAACTTGCCTAAGGTTAGTTCTTCAAAATGAGAGCCACAAGTTGGCAAGCCTAAGGGAATCTTGCCACACTTGTTGTGTGTATGTGATGTGGGACCATAGTGTGGCTTGCCTAAGATGTGGCTTGAACCAAACACACAGCTAAGTTGGTCAAATTTGCCTAACCTTAGGTGTGGCAAGCTTTGGCAAACTTAGTCTCAAACCAAACAACCCCGTAATCCTATATAGAGAGGTCTAGATTGATCGATGTGGACATGGGAAAGAGGGTGAGACCTCACTAGATATATAGATTGATCGGTTTGTGTGGAAAACTATGAAAGACCTAGCTATACACACACACACACATAGAGGAACATCGATCGTTGCGCATACACGCGTGAGAGATAAAAAATGCCCGATATGATGGAGAGGGGGATGTGTGTGTGTGTGTGCTTTCATGGGAGACCGGCCCAAAGAAAAAGATTGCATGTGTGCGATGGATAATGCCAACTGGTAGTGTATGTGCATGCATGCACGAGAGAAAGTTAGTGGTACAATTATAAAGAGAAGACGACCGTGTGGGTGTAAAACACTAGGTGAGGTCATAATCAATGTAAAGTTGAATTCAAATATTTGAATAAGAGATCATGATGTTTGAAACCCATGCATGCATGAATATAACAGAGATCGACGCGGTGTGGTTTGGAAACGAGCATGTTGTAATGTATACACATTGAACAAGGTCAGAATGATTTGAATTTGAGATACCGATGGCAGACATCGTTTGGTCACATTGCATCCGTGCATGGACACACTATTCTAATTGGAGATGATGGGTGGCTTTCGCATCACATATCTATATCTATACCCCTATATATATATATATATATTATATATTATATTTTTATATTGTGTGCGGGTAACTTTAACTTTGAAAGATGGTCGTTGGATGAGGCGAATCCGATGGTGTAGAGATGGCAAATTTTAGCACTACTGGCCGTTGGATATCATCTAGATTCCACCAGATTTCGCCACATGTACAATCTAGAAGACTCCATGGTTGAACTTAAGCATAATGCACAAACCTCAAAACACAAGCACTTCTTCTTTGTTCTAGAATCTTCCGTATCAGAATTGCCCAAATGTTTTTCTACATGATTTGCCATTATTTGTTTTTACTTTATGTCTTACAACGCACAATTCCATGAATCTTAAAATAGA
>NC_041383.1:282535949-282538039 GCF_002162155.2 Triticum dicoccoides | reverse complement strand
TAGTGGTACAATTATAAAGAGAAGACGACCGTGTGGGTGTAAAACACTAGGTGAGGTCATAATCAATGTAAAGTTGAATTCAAATATTTGAATAAGAGATCATGATGTTTGAAACCCATGCATGCATGAATATAACAGAGATCGACGCGGTGTGGTTTGGAAACGAGCATGTTGTAATGTATACACATTGAACAAGGTCAGAATGATTTGAATTTGAGATACCGATGGCAGACATCGTTTGGTCACATTGCATCCGTGCATGGACACACTATTCTAATTGGAGATGATGGGTGGCTTTCGCATCACATATCTATATCTATACCCCTATATATATATATATATATATTATATATTATATTTTTATATTGTGTGCGGGTAACTTTAACTTTGAAAGATGGTCGTTGGATGAGGCGAATCCGATGGTGTAGAGATGGCAAATTTTAGCACTACTGGCCGTTGGATATCATCTAGATTCCACCAGATTTCGCCACATGTACAATCTAGAAGACTCCATGGTTGAACTTAAGCATAATGCACAAACCTCAAAACACAAGCACTTCTTCTTTGTTCTAGAATCTTCCGTATCAGAATTGCCCAAATGTTTTTCTACATGATTTGCCATTATTTGTTTTTACTTTATGTCTTACAACGCACAATTCCATGAATCTTAAAATAGACTAGCTTTCTTATAAAAACTAGATGATTTTGAATGAAATGAACTATAAGAATTAAACGAACATCTACATCATGCATATATGACTCAAAGCTTACATGCTATAATGTGGTATTTATTCATAATTTGGTTGCCAAATCTCATGCATGCAATGCACGTGTACATTACTAGTCTAAATGGTGTTTGTGTGTGTGTTGTGCGTGTTGAGGTGCGAATTGTCTTTTTTGGGTACACGTTAAGCTTATTCTCCCAAAATTTCAAGTCGTGCCTTGTTATGCCGAAATTTCAAGCTAGTGTCTCTGTCTATCGTGCTGCGAAACTCCCGCGTCTACAACCCGCGCCTTGTTACCTTGAAATATTTAAGATATATCTTTGTCTCATTGTGTTCCGACAACTCCCTCCATCTCAGCCCGCGCCTTGCTATTCCAAAATTACAACGCGCGTGAAAACTCCCACCTCCTGTGAAATCCCGACACGTGAAATGCCCGTGGTACCCCTGAACCGAAAGAACCGCCTCAAATCGGTGGGGGTACTTTCGTAACTTACCCCACATTTCGAAAAAGCGCGTCCCTAAGCCATGGTTCCCCACTCCCATCCCATCCGCCCACCCATTCCTACACCGAGGCCACGAAAACCCGCGAAGCCACACACCCTCCTCTGTCCGCCACCCAGCCGGAGCCTCTTCCCCGACGACGTCGTCCACAGCAACACCTCGACGTCCCGCATCCACCGTAACGGATGAGGATCCGTCGTCGATCTCATCATCCTGCCAGTTCAGCCACCCCGTCCTCCACCTCCAAGGAGCTGCTCCGATGTTCCGCTCGTCTTTCGCGCCACCTCCATTCCCACACCGCCGTCTTCACCCGCACCACCAGAAAATAAATATCATCACCATTTCCTCGGATGAAGTTATGGCCTAATCGGCACCACCAAAGAGGTTGCACACTAATTGCCACATTTACTTCTTGATTCGACCTCACAGTGCTGCCGGCGCTCGGTCCCGAGCCGACACGGCGCGACTCCATCCACGGCGGCGTTGCCGGCCACTTCCTCCCCGGTGTCGCTCCCTCGGCGGCGACGTGCACATCAGTAGGAGCTGCTACTGCTTTAGCTCTCGCTTGCACTACTGCTCTGCTCTTGATCTCGGTCCCCTACCTGGTCTGCTCTTGCTATTGCTCTTGCTCGCACTGCTGCTCTCGCTCTTGCTCTTGCTTGCGATGCTGCTCGGATTTAGCTACACTTTAGTCGACTGAATTGACTTTTGGGTCGGTCGATTTTTAGGGGGTGGGCGCTCGCCGGAGTTAAGGAAGAACCAGCGCAGCAGGGAGGGGGGCTCGTCAGAGAGGTACCCCACTATCTATCTTAGGGTTCAGGGTGGGGGCGGTGGTGGGGCAGTGGCGTGGGGATCGCCAGAGAA
>NC_041383.1:282495249-282535741 GCF_002162155.2 Triticum dicoccoides | reverse complement strand
GTCGGGGCGGCGGCGGACCGGCGGTGGGGAGTGTTTTCCGGGCGGGCGGGGCGGCGCACCGCCGGCCGCCGGTGGTTGGGGGGCTGTTTGGCCGGTGGTGACTGGCGGCTCAGGGGGGTGGAGGTTGAAGATGAACTGTAGGCCCTTGATTTCGTATCCAACGGCTACAAAATCGACAGACCAGAGATGAAAAAGTCAGTTGACTGACGTGTAGCCTCACCTCTAGTGCGTTCAGTTTCAGCAGTCAAATTCAGTTTTGATAGCAAAATTCAGTTTCGATAGTTAAGTTCAGTTTCGATAGTTAAATTCAGTTTCGACAGTTAAGTTCAGAGATGAGCGGCTGATGTATTTTACAGCTAGCACTTTGTGGTTATGTATTTTACATCATCTATTAGAGATGGTATTAGAATTCCACTCAAGTTAACGTTGTCTCTCTTGGCCTGCTTCAGCCTCGGCGTCGTATGATACGTCCATTTTGCATCATGCTTTTATATCAATATTTATTGCATTATGGGCTGTTATTACACATTATATCTCAATACTTATGGCTATTCTCTCTTATTTTACAAGGTTTACCATGAAGAGGGGGAATGCCAGCAGCTGGAATTCTGGCTGGAAAAGGAGCAAACGTTGGAAACCTATTCTGCACAACTCTCCTGAAACTCCACAAAACAACTTTTTGGAATTAATAAGAATTTCTGAGCAAAAGAAATACACCAGGGGGCCCACACCCAGTCCAGGAGACAGGAGGGCGCGCCCCTATCTCCTGGGCCCCCTGGTGGGCCTCTGATGTCCATCTTCTGCTATATCATTGCTTTTACCCTGGAAAAAATCATGGGCAAGGTTACGGGACGAAACTCTGCCGCCACGAGGCGGAACCTTAGCGGAATCAATCTAGGGCACCGGCGGAGCTGTTCTGCCGGGGACACTTCCCTCAGGGAGGGGGAAATCATTACCAACATCATCACCAACGATCCTCTCATCGGGAGGGGGTCAATCTCCATCAACATCTTCACCAGCACCATCTCCTCTCAAAACCCTAGTTCATCTCTTGCATCCAATCTTGTATCAAAACCACAAATTGGTACCTGTGGGTTGCTAGTAGTGTTGATTACTCCTTGTAGTTGATGCTAATTCGTTTACTTGGTGGAAGATCATATGTTCAGATCCTTTATGCTTATTATTACTGCTCTGATTATGAACATGAATATGCTTTGTGAGTAGTTACGTTTGTTCCTGAGGACATGGGTGAAGTCTTGCTATTAGCAGTCATGTGAATTTGGTATTCGTTCGATATTTTGATGAGATGTATGTTGTCTTTTCCTCTAGTGGTGTTATGTGAACATTGACAACATGACACTTCACCATTATTTGGGCCTAGAGGAAGGCATGGGGAAGTAATAAGTAGATGATGGGTTGCTAGAATGACAAAAGCTTAAACCCTAGTTTATGTGTTCCTTCATTAGGGGCTGATATGGATCCATATGTTTAATGCTGTGGTTAGGTTTACCTTAATACTTCTTTTGTAGTTGCGGACGCTTGCAATAGGGGTTAATCATAAGTGGGATGCTTGTCTAAGAAAGGGCAGTACCCAAGTGCCATTCCACCCACATATCAATTTATCAAAGTACCGAACGGGAATCATATGAACGTGATGAAAACTAGCTTGACGATAATTCCCATGTGTCCTCAGGAGCTCCTTTCTCATTATTAGAAATTTTCCAGGCTTATCCTTTGCTACATAAAGGATTGGGCCACCTTGCTGCACTTTATTTACTTTATTTACTTGTTACTCGTTACCATTTATCTTATCACAAAACTATCTATCACCTACAATTTCAGTGCTTGCAGAGAAAACCTTACTGAAAACCGCTTATCATTTCCTTCTTCTCCTCGTTGGGTTCGACACTCTTACTTATTGAAAGGACTACGATTGATCCCCTACACTTGTGGGTCATCAAGACTCTTTTCTGGCGCCGTTGCCGGGGAGTGTAGCGCTTTTGGTGAGTGGAACTTGGTAAGGAAACATTTATATAGTGTGCTAAAATTTTCTGTTACTTGTCACTATGGAAACTAATCCTTTGAGGGGCTTGTTTTGGGTATCTTCACCCCAACGAGAAGAGCAAAGAGTTGCTCCTCAACCTACTGAACTTTATGAAAATATTTACTTTGAGGTTCCTTCGGGTATGATAGAGAAACTGCTAGCTAATCCATTTGCAGGAGACGGAACATTGCATCCCGATTTACACCTTATCTTTGTGGATGAAGTTTGTGGATTATTTAAGCTTGCAGGTATTCCCCATGATGTTGTCAAAAGGAAGGTCTTCCCTTTATCTTTGAAGGGAGATGCATTGATATGGTATAGGCTATGTGATGATACGAGATCTTGGAATTATAAGCGATTGAAGTTGGAATTTCACCAGAAGTTCTATCCTATGCATCTTGTTCATCGTGATCATAATTACATATATAATTTCTGGCCTCGCGAAGGATAAAGCATCACTCAAGCTTGGGGGAGGCTTAAGTCAATGTTATATTCATGCCCCAATCATGAGCTCTCTCGGGAAATGATTATTCAGAACTTTTATGCTCGGCTTTCTCTTGATAATCGCAACCTGCTCGATACTTCCTGTATTGGTTCTTATATGCTGAAGACTATTGATTTCGAATGGGACTTATTGGAAAGAATTAAACGCAACTCTGAAGATTGGGGTTCTGACGATGGTAAGGAGTCATGTATGACACCTAAGTTCGATTGTGGTAAATCTTTTATGGATACCGATGCTTTCCGTGGATTTAGTGCTAAGTATGGACTTGACTCTGAGATAGTAGCTTCTTTCTGTGAATCTTTTGCTACTCACGTCGATCTCCCTGAGGATAAGTGGTTTAAATATAATCCTCCTATTGAAGTGAAAGTAGTTGCACCTATTACAGTCGAAGAAAAGACTATTACCTATAGTGATCCTATTGTTCCTACCTCTTATGTTGAAAAACCTCCTTTTCTTGTTAGGATAAAGGATCATGCTAAAGCTTCAACTGTTGTTCGTAAGAGTAATACTAGGACTTATACACCTCCCGAGCAAATTAATGTTGAACCTAGTATTGCTATGGTTAAAGATCTCTTGGATGAGGATTTAGATGGGCATGTTATTTCTTTCTGTTGTGAGACTACTAATATTGCTAGACCAGATACCAAGACACATAGACCTATCGTAGGCATGCCTGTTATTTCTGTTAAAATAGGAGATCATTGATATCATGGCTTATGTGATATGGGTGCTAGAGCTAGTGCAATACCTTATACCTTGTATCAAGAAATTATGCATGACATTTCACCCATTGAATTAGAAGACATTGATGTTACTATTAAGCTTGCTAATAGGGATACCATTAAACCCTTTGGATTGTTAGAGATGTTGAAGTTTTGTGTGGGAAGGTTAAATACCCTGCTGATTTTCTTGTTCTTGGTTCCCCACAAGATGATTTTTGTCCCAATATTTTTGGTAGACCCTTCTTGAATACGGCTAGTGCTAAGATTAATTGTGAAAAGAATATTGTCACTGTTGGCATAGATGGTATGTCTCATGAGTTTAATTTCGCTAAGTTTAGTAGACAACCTCATGATAGGGAACCACCCAGTAAGGATGAGATTATTGGTCTTGCTTCCATTGCTGTTCCTCCAACTGATCTGTTAGAACAATATTTGCTAGACCATGAAAACGATATGTTTATGAAGGAAAGGGAGGAAATAGATGAAGTGTTCCTTAAACAGGAACTGCTACGTCTCGAGCTTGCGTTGGTTTTCCCTGAAGAGGAAGGGGTGATGCAGCACAGTAGCGTAAGTATTTCCCTCAGTTTTTGAGAACCAAGGTATCAATCTAGTAGGCGGTCACGCGCAAGTCCCTCATACCTGCACAACACGATAGCAACTCGCAACCAACGCTTAGGGGTTATCAATCCCTTCACGGTCACTTACGAGAGTGAGATCTGATAGAGATAATGTTTTTGGTATTTTTGATAGATAGATGCAAAGTAAAAATTAAAGGCAAAGTAAAAACAAAGCAAGGAAATAAAGTAATATAGATTGATATGATGAGAATAGACCCGGGGGCCATAGGTTTCACTAGTGGCTTCTCTCAAGAGCATAAATATTCTATGGTGGGTGAACAAATTACTATTGAGCAATTGACAAAATTGAGCATAGTTATGAGTATATCTAGGCAATGATCATGTATATAGGCATCACGTCCGTGACAAGTAGATCGAAACTATTCTGCATCTACTACTATTACTCCACTCATCGACCGCTATCCAGCATGCATCTAGAGTATTAAGTTAAAAACAGAGTAACGCTTTAAGCAAGATGACATGATGTAGAGGAATAAATTCATGTAATATGATAAATACCCCATCTTGTTATCCTCGATGGCAACAATACAATACGTGCCTTGCAACTCTTTCTGTCACTGAGTAAGGACACCGCAAGATTGAACCCAAAGCCATGCACTTCTCCCGTTGCAAGAACTACCAATCTAGTTGGCCAAACCAAACGGATAATTCGAAGAGACTTGCAAAGATAACTCAATCATACATAAAAGAATTCAGAGAAGAATCAAATATTTTCCATAGATAATACTGGATCATAAACCCACAATTCATCGGTCTCAACTAACACACCGCAAAAAGAAGATTACATCGAATAGATCTCCACAAGAGAGGGGGAGAACATTGTATTGAGATCCAAAAAGAGAGAAGAAGACATCTAACTACTAGCTATGGACCCGAAGGTCTGAAGTAAACTACTCACACTTCATCGGAGGGGCTATGGCGATGATGTAGAAGCCCTCCGTGGTGGATGCCCTCTCCGATGGAGCTCCGGAACAGGCCCCAAGATGGGATCTCATGGATATAGAAGGTTGCGGTGGTGGAATTAGGTTTTTGTCTCCGTGTCTAGTCTATTGGGGGTACGTAGGTATATATAGGAGGAAGGAGTACGTCGGTGGAGCTCCGAGGGGGCCACGAGGTAGGGGGCACGCCCAGGGGGGCGCACCCTCCACCCTCGTGACCTCCTCGGAAGCTTCTTGGAGTAGGGTCCAAGTCTCCTGGATCACGTTCGGTGAGAAGATCACGTTCCCGAAGGTTTCATTCCGTTTGGACTCCGTTTGATATTTCGTTTCTTCAAAACACTGAAATAGGCAAAAAAACAGCAATTCTGGGCTGGGCCTTTGGTTAATAGGTTAGTCCCAAAAATAATATAAAAGTGTAAAATAAAGCCCAATAAAGTCCAAAACAGTAGATAAAGTAGCATGGTGCAATCAAAAATTATATATACGTTGGAGACGTATCAGGCATCCCCAAGCTTAATTCCTACTCGTCCTCGAGTAGGTAAATGATAAAAAGAAGAATTTTTGATGCGGAGTGATACTTTGGCATAATTTCAATGTAAATCTCCTTAATCATGGTATGAATATTCAGATCCGAGAGATTCAAGATAAAAGTTCATATTGACATAAAAATAATAATACTTCAAGCATACTAATCAAAGCAATCATGTCTTCTCAAAATAACATGGCCAAAGAAAGTTCATCCCTACAAAATCATATAGTTAGGCTATGCTTCATTTTCATCACACAAAGATGTTCCCAACTTCTATACCCCCGATGACAAGCCAAGCAATTGTTTCATACTCAAATAATCTCAAACTTTTTCAACCTTCACGCAATACATGAGCGCGAGCCATGGATATAGCACTATGGGTGGAATAGAATATGATGATGGGGATTGTGTGGAGAAGACAAAAAAGGAGAAAGTCTCATATTGACGAGGATAATCAACGGGCTATGGAGATGCCCATCAATTGATGTCAACATGAGGAGTAGGGATTGCCATGCAACGGATGCACTAGAGCTATGAATGCTCAACAAAATAAAACTAGTGGGTGCGCATCCAACTTGCTTGCTCATGAAGACCTAGGGCATTTGAGGAAGCCCATTGTAGGAATATACAAGCCAAGTTCTATAATGAAAAATTCCCACTAGTATGAACAAGACAATATATGAGACTCACTATATGAAAAACATGGTGCTACTTTGAAGCACAAATATATGAGACTCACTACATGAAAAATAGGGTGCTACTTTGAAGCACAAATATATTAGACTCACTACATGAAGAACAAGGTGCTACTTTGAAGCACAAGTGTGGTAAAAGGATATTAACATTGCCCCTTCTCTCTTTTTCTCTCATTTTTTGGGCCTTCTCTTTTTTTTCATTTGGCCTTTCTCTTTTTTTTCGTCCGGAGTCTCATCCCGACTTGTGGGGGAATCATAGTCTCCATCATCCTTTTCCTCACTGGGGCAATGCTCTAATAATGATGATCATCACACTTTTATTACAACAACTTGATATTACAACTCGAAACTAGAACAAGATATGACTCTATATGAATGCCTCCGGCGGTGTACCGGGATGGTGCAATGAATCAAGAGTGACATGTATGAAAAATAATGCATGGTGGCTTTGCCAAAAATACGATGTCAACTAAAAGATCATGCAATGGCAATATGACAAAAGTAAAGTATGTCATGATGAACGGGAACGGTGGAAAGTTGCATGGCAATATATCTCGGAATGGCTATGGAAATGCCATAATAGGTAGGTATGGTGGCTGTTTTGAGGAAGATATAAGGAGGTTTATGTGTGAAAAGCGTATCATATCACGGGGTTTGGATGCACCGGTGAAGTTTGCACCAACTCTCAATGTGAGAAAGGGCAATGCACGGTACCGAAGAGGCTAGCAAATGCGGAAAGGTAAAAGTGCGTATAATCCATGGACTCAACATTAGTCAAAAGAACTCATATACTTATTGCAAAAATTTAGAAGTCATCAAAAATCAAGTACTACACACAATGCTCCTAGGGGGATAGATTGGTAGGAAAAGACCATCGCTCGTCCCCGACCGCCAGTCATAAGGATGCACAAGCCAGGTACACTTCATGCTTCAAATTTGTTACACAACTTTACCCATACATGCATGCTACGGGACTTGCAAACTTCAACAAAAGTATTTCTCAATTCACAACTACTCAACTAGCACGACTTTGATATTATTACCTCCATATCTCAAAACAATTATTAAGCATTAAATTTATCTTAGTATTCAATTCACTCAAAAGAAAGTTTCACATATCTTGAACACTAAGTATATTAACATTAAGCAAATTACCATGCTATTAATGACTCTCAAAATAATCTAAGTGAAGCATGAGAGATCAAGTTTCTTTAAAACAAATCCACCACGATGCTCTAAAAGATCTAACTGAAGCACTAGAGCAAAAACTATCACGCTCAAAAAGATATAAGTGAAGCACTATGAGCAAAACTATCAAGCTCAAAAGATATAAGTGAAGCACATAGAGTATTCTAACAAACTCCAAATCATGTATGGTTCTCTCAAAAGGGTGTGTAAATCAAGGATGATTGTGGTAGACTAACAAGCAAAGACACAAATAATACAAGACGCTCCAAGCAAAACACATATCATGTTGGTGAATAAAAATATAGCTCCAAGTAAATTACCGATGGAAGTGGACGAAAGAGGGGATGCCTTCCGGGGCATCCCCAAGCTTTGAATTTTTGGTGTCCTTGTATTATCTTGGGGGTTCCATGGGCATCCCCAAGCTTAGGATCTTGCCACTCCTTGTTCCATAATCCATCAAAAGAATTCACCCAAAACTTGAAAACTTCACAACACAAAACTCAACAGAAATCTCGTGAGCTCCGTTAGAGAAAGAAAACAAAAGACTACTTCAAGGTACTGTAATGAACTCATTATTTATTTATATTGGTGTTAAACCTACTGTATTCCAATTTCTCTATGGTTTATAAACTAATTTACTAGCCATAGATTCATCAAAATAAGCAAACAACACACGAAAAACAGAATCTGTCAAAAACAGAACAGTCTGTAGTAATCTGTAACTAACGCAAACTTCTGGAACTCTAAAAATTCTACCAAAATAGGAAGTCCTGGACAATTGTTTATTGATCAGCAGAAAAAATAATCAACGCAAAATCACTCTCCAGTAAAAAATGGCAGCTAATTTTGTGAGCGCTAAAGTTTCTGTTTTTCAGCAGAATCAAATCAACTATCATCGTAGGTTATCCTATAGGTCCTACTTGGCACAAACACTAACATAAAACCACATCCAAACAGAAGGTAGATGAAATATTTATTCCCAAACAGAAGCAAAAACAAAAAACACAAAATAAAATTGGTTTGCCTCCCAACAAACGCTATCGTTTAACGCCCCTAGCTAGGCATTGAGATTTCAATGATGCTCGCATGAAAGACAAGAATTGAAGCACAAAGAGAGCATCATAAAACATGTGACAAACACACTTAAGTCTCACATACTTCCTATGCATAGGCATCTTGTAAGCAAACAAATTATCAAGGCAAGCAAAAACTAGCATATGCAAGGAATAACAAAGAGATGATAGCAATCTCAACATGAAGAGAGGTAATTTAGTAACATGAAAATTTCTACAACCATATTTTCCTCTCTCATAATAATTACATGTAGGATCAAAATTCAACAAAATAGCTATCACATAACATATTCTCAACACGATCCACATGCATGTAAAGTTGACACTCTTCCAAAATAGTGGGATTAACATTAACTAAAGTCATGACCTCTCCAAACCCACTTTTATCAAAAACTTCATAAGATTGAACATTATCCAAATATGTGGGATCTAAAGTTGACACTCTTCCAAACCCACCTTCAATATTATTGCAAACACTATTATCAATCTCATATTCATCATGGGGATTAAATAAATTTTCAAGATCATAAGAAGAATCACCCCAATCATGATCATTGCAACAAGTAGAGGACATAACAAAACTAGCATCCCCAAGCTTAGGGTTTTGCATATTATTAGCACAATTGACAGCAAAAGATTTTATAATAAAATCATTCCAATCATGCTTTTTATTCAAAGATCTATCGTGAGTCACTTCACGGATTTCAGGCAAAACCTTATAAATATAATCTAGTGCATCCAAATTACTAGGAATTGGTTCATCATAATTGGATCCCTTAAAAAGATTGGCAAGCGGATCAAGATCCATGGACTTTTAGCGAGCGAAGATGCAAGCAAAAAGAAGGTACAAGCAAACATAAGATTGAACGGAAGAAAGGCGAATAAAACGGCAAGGGTGAAGTGGGGGAGAGGAAAATGAGAGGCAAATGGCAAATAATGTAATGCGTGAGATAGGGATTGCGATGGGTACTTGGTATGTTGACTTTTGCGTAAGCCTCCCCGGCAACAGCGCCAAAAATCCTTCTTGCTATGTCTCGAGGTTGCGTTGGTTTTCCCTGAAGAGGAAGGGGTGATGCAGCACAGTAGCGTAAGTATTTCCCTCAGTTTTTGAGAACCAAGGTATCAATCCAGTATGAGGTCACGCGCAAGTCCCTCGTACATGCACAACACGATAGCAACTCGCAACCAACGCTTAGGGGTTGTCAATCCCTTCACGGTTACTTACGAGAGTGAGATCTGATAGAGATAATGTTTTTGGTATTTTTGATAGATAGATGCAAAGTAAAAATTAAAGGCAAAGTAAAAACAAAGCAAGGAAATAAAGTAATATAGATTGATATGATGAGAATAGACCCGGGGGCCATAGGTTTCACTAGTGGCTTCTCTCAAGAGCATAAATATTCTACGGTGGGTGAACAAATTACTGTTGAGCAATTGACAGAATTGAGCACAGTTATGAGTATATCTAGGCAATGATCATGTATATAGGCATCACGTCCGTGACAAGTAGATCGAAACGATTCTGCATCTACTACTATTACTCCACTCATCGACCGCTATCCAGCATGCATCTAGAGTATTAAGTTAAAAACAGAGTAACACTTTAAGCAAGATGACATGATGTAGAGGAATAAATTCATGCAATATGATAAATACCCCATCTTGTTATCCTCGATGGCAACAATACAATATGTGCCTTGCAACTCTTTCTGTCACTGAGTAAGGACACCGCAAGATTGAACCCAAAGTCATGCACTTCTCCCATTGCAAGAACTACCAATCTAGTTGGCCAAACCAAACGGATAATTCGAAGAGACTTGCAAAGATAACTCAATCATACATAAAAGAATTCAGAGAAGAATCAAATATTTTCCATAGATATACTGGATCATAAACCCACAATTCATCGGTCTCAACAAACACACCGCAAAAAGAAGATTACATCGAACATATCTCCACAAGAGAGGGGGAGAACATTGTATTGAGATCCAAAAAGAGACAAGAAGCCATCTAGCTACTAGCTATGGACCCGAAGGTCTGAAGTAAACTACTCACACTTCATCGAAGGGGCTATGGTGATGATGTAGAAGCCCTCCGTGGTGGATGCCCTCTCTGGCGGAGCTCCGGAACAGGCCCCAAGATGAGATCTTGTGGATACAGAAGGTTGCGGCGGTGGAATTAGGTTTTTGGCTCCGTGTTTGGTCTATTGGGGGTACGTAGGTATATATAGGAGGAAGGAGTACGTCGGTGGAGCTCTGAGGGGCCCACGAGGTAGGGGGGCGCCCAGGGGGGCGCGCCCTCCACCCTCGTGACCTCCTCGGAAGCTTCTTGGAGTAGGGTCCAAGTCTCCTGGATCACGTTCAGTGAGAAGATCACGTTCCCGAAGGTTTCATTCCGTTTGGACTCCGTTTGATATTCTGTTTCTTCGAAACACTGAAATAGGCAAAAAACAGCAATTCTGGGCTGGGCATCCGGTTAATAGGTTAGTCCCAAAAATAATATAAAAGTGTAAAATAAAGCCCAATAAAGTCCAAAACAGTAGATAAAGTAGCATGGAGCAATCAAAAATTATAGATACGTTGGAGACGTATCAGGAACCTATGCTGAAACATAAGCTTCCCATTGAAATTCTTGGGGATCCCCCTCCACCCAAGGGTGATCCCGTGTTTGAACTCAAACCATTACCTGATAATCTTAAGTATGCTTATCTTGATGAAAAAGAAATATATCCTGTTATTATTAGAGCTAACCTTTCAGAGAAAGAAGAAGAAAGATTATTGAAAACTCTGAAGAAGCACCAAGCTGCTATTGGATATACTCTGGATGATCTTAAGGGCGTTAGTCCCATGTTATGTCAACACAAAATTACATTGGAGGACGATGCCAAACCAGTTAGAGATCCTCAAAGACGATTAAATCCCTAGATGAAGGAAGTGGTAAGAAAGGAGATACTAAAGCTCCTTGAGGCAAGTATTATTTATCCCATTGCTGATAGTGAATGGGTAAGCCCTGTCCATTGTGTCCCTAAAAAGGGAGGTATTACCGTAGTCCCTAATGATAAAGATGAATTGATCCCGCAAAGAATTATTACAGGTTATAGGATGGTAATTGATTTCCGTAAGTTAAATAAAGCTACTAAGAAAGATCATTACCCTTTACCTTTTATTGATCAAATGCTAGAAAGACTTTCCAAACACACACATTTATGCTTTCTAGATGGTTATTCTGGTTTCTCTTAGATACCTGTGTCAGCGAAGGATCAATCTAAAACTACTTTTACTTGCCCTTTTGGTACTTTTGCTTATAGACGTATGCCTTTTGGTTTATGTAATGCACCTGCTACCTTTCAAAGATGCATGATGGCTATATTCTCTGATTTTTGTGAAAAGATTTGTGAGGTATTCATGGATGATTTCTCCGTTTATGGATCCTCTTTTGATGATTGTTTGACCAACCTTGATCGAGTTTTGTAGAGATGCGAAGACACTAGCCTCGTCTTGAATTGGGAAAAGTGTCACTTTATGGTTAATGAAGGCATTGTCTTGGGGCACAAGATCTCCGAGAGAGGTATTGAAGTTGATAAAGCCAAAGTTGATGCTATTGAAAAGATGCCATGTCCCAAGGACATAAAAGGTATAAGAAGTTTCCTTGGTCATGCCGGTTTTTATAGGAGGTTCATTAAGGACTTTTCTAAAATCTCTAGGCCTCTGACTAATTTATTGCAAAAAGATATTCCTTTTGTCTTTGATGATGATTGTGTAGATGCATTTGAAACACTTAAGAAAGCTTTGATCACTGCACCTATTGTTCTGCCACCTGATTGGAATTTACCTTTTGAAATTATGTGTGATGCTAGTGATTATGCTGTAGGTGCTGTTCTAGGGCAAAGAGTCGATAAGAAATTGAATGTTATATAGTATGCTAGTAAGACTCTTGATACCGCCCAGAGAAGTTATGCTACTACTAAAAAAGAGTTCTTAGCAGTTATGTTTGCATGTGATAAGTTTAGACCTTATACTGTTGATTCCAAAGTTACTATTCACACTGATCATGCTGCTATTAAATATCTTGTGGAAAAGAAAGATGCTAAGCCTAGACTCATTAGATGGGTTCTCTTGCTCCAAGAATTTGACTTGCATATTATTGATAGAAAGGGAGCTGAGAACCCCATTGCAGATAACTTGTCTAGGTTAGAGAATGTTATTGATGACCCACTGCCTATTAATGATAGCTTTCCTGATGAACAATTAGCGGTCGTCAATGCTTCTCGTACTGCTCCTTGCTATGCTGATTATGCTAATTACATTGTTGCTAAATATATACCGCCTAGTTTCACATACCAGCAAAAGAAAAAGTTCTTTTATGATTTAAGACATTACTTCTGGGATGATCCACACCTTTATAAAGGAGTAGATGGTGTTATTAGACGTTGTGTGCCTGAGCATGAACAGGAACAGATTCTACGTAAGTGTCACTCTAAATCTTATGAAGGACACCACACTGGAGATAGAACTGCATGCAAGGTACTACAATATGGTTTTTATTGGCCTACTCTCTTCAAAGATGCTTGTAAGGTTGTATTATCTTGTGATAAATGTCAAAGAATAGGTAACATTAGTAGATGTCAAGAAATGCCTATGAATTACTCTCTTGTTATTGAACTGTTTGATGTTTGGGGCTTTGATTATATGGGACCTTTTCCTGCCTCTAATGGTTATACACATATTTTAGTTGCTGTTGATTACGTTACTAAGTGGGTAGAAGCTATTCCAACTAGTAGTGTTGATCATAACACTTCTATTAAAATTCTTATAGAAGTTATTTTTCCGAGGTTTGGAGTCCCTAGATATCTTATGACTGATGGTGGTTCACACTTTATTCATGGTGCTTTCCGTAAGATGCTTGCTAACTATGATGTCAATCATAGAATAACATCTCCTTATCATCCGCAGTCTAGTGGTTAAGTAGAGTTGAGCAATAGAGAGCCTAAATTAATTTTGTAAAAGACTGTGAATAGATCCAGAAAGAATTGGTCCAAAAACTTGATGATGCATTATGGGCCTATAGAACTGCATACAAAAATCCTATGGGTATGTCTCCTTATAAGATGGTTTATGGAAAAGCGTGTCATTTACCTCTTGAACTTGAACATAAGGCATATTGGGCTATTAAAGAGCTCAATTATGACTTCAAACTTGCTGGTGAGAAGAGGTTGTTTGATATTAGCTCACTTGATGAATGGAGAACCCAGGCATATGAGAATGCCAAGCTATTGAAAGAAAAGGTCAAACGCTGGCATGATAAGAGGATACAAAAGCGTGAGTTTAAAATAGGAGATTATGTGTTATTATTCAACTCTCGTTTAAGATTTTTTGCGGGAAAACTTCTCTCAAAATGGGAAGGTCCCTACGTTATAGAGGAGGTCTATCGTTCTGGTGCTATAAAAATCAACAACTTCGAAGGCACGAGTCCAAGGGTGGTAAACGGTCAAAGAATTAAACATTATATTTTAGGTAATCCTATCGATGTTGAAACTAATATTATTGAAATTGTAACCCCTGAGGAATACATAAAGGACACTTTCCAGAATGTTCCAGTCTCCGAAAAGGTGTAGGTATGTGGTACGGTAAGTAAACCGACTCCAAAACAACTCCAATGGAATTTTTTATCAGTTTTGGATTATTTAAGAATTTTAGGAAGAAAGAAGTAGTCCGAAAGGGACACGAGGCTCCCACGAGAGTGGAGGGCGCCCCCCCCCTATAGGGCGCGCCCCCTGTCTCGTGGGCACCTCGTGTGCCTCCCGGACTCTGTTTTCTTGCACCTTACGTATTTTGGTCGGTAAAAATTCATTATATATACTCCCAAAGGTTTTGACCACTGTATCACGCAAATATCCTCTGTTTTCGTTTCGAGCTGTTTCCGTTGTAGATCTAGAGCACCATGACTTCACCCTCCTCCAACAACGAAGACAAGGATGCTTGGCTATTGAAGATAGAGCTGAAAAGAGAAGAACTAGAAGAGATCAACGAGGACCAAGGGATCGAGAAGGCCATGGAGGTTCAATCTCCGGCGGTGAAAGAAGAAGACATCCCTCAACCTTTACCTAACCTTTTCACTCCAACAGAGATTGAAGCTTTCAAGATGATTGAGTTAGATCGCATACAGAACAAATATCTTACACAGGAGAATATTCTATTGAAGGATCATATCGCCGGACTCAAGGGCATTATCCGCAAGTTGGAGGAGCTTTTACGCTCAATATGCGATTATCCACCGTCATCATCACCACCTCCATCACCTCTGAGGACATACTCACATGGGTATGGGCACTCCCCTTGGCAACTGCCAAGCTTGGGGGAGGTGCCCCGGTATCGTATCACCATCACACTCTTATCTTTACCATTTTATTTAGTTCGATCCTTTTAGTAGTATCTTGATCTAGTAGATTGAAGTTTTGATATCAAGTAGTTTTGAGTTTTTATTTGTGATCTCTTTTTGTAATCGAGTCCGTGAGCTATCTATAATAAAGATTAGTGTTGAGTCAAGGGCTTTGCTATGTTGCTATGATCTTGAAAAAGTAGAAAGAATAAAAGAGTTCATATTGATCTTATGGATAGTGATAACTTCACACATAGAAAGTATGAGGCATAAACATTGTTGAGAGTTGATGAACGTAGCCTTGGTCATCATTGCAATTAATAGGAAGTGATAAGGAAAGAGGGGTTCACATATAAATATATTATCTTGGACACCTTTTATAATTGGGAGCACTCATTAAGTATGACATGCTAAAAGAGTTGATGTTGGACAAGGAAGACAACATAATGGTTTAAGTTTTCCGACATCTCAGTTAAAGTATATTGTCATTGACCTTCTAAACATGTTGAGCTTGCCTTTCCCCCTCATGCTAGCCAAATTCCTTGCACCAAGTAGAGATACTACTTGTGCTTCCAAATACCCTTAAACCCAGTTTTGCCATGAGAGTCCACCATACCTACCTATGGATTGAGTAAGATCCTTCAAGTAAGTTGTCATGCCGCAAGCAATAAAAATTTCTATCTAAATATGTATGACTTATTAGTGCAGAGAAAATAAGCTTTGTACGAACTTGTTGTGGAAGTAATAAAAGCGACGGACTGCATAATAAAGGTCCACATACAAGGGGCAATATAAAGTGACGTTCTTTTGCATGAAGATTTTGTGCATCAACCCTAAACGCACATGACAACCTCTGCTTCCCTCTGCGAAGGGCCTATCTTTTACTTTATGCTTTTTACTTTATGCTTGAGTCAAGGTGATCCTCACCTTTCCCTTTTTCATTTTATCCTTTGGCAAGCTCCTCATGTTTGAAAGATCATGATATATATATCCAATTGGATGTAAGTTAGCATGGGCTATTATTGTTGACATCACCTAAAGGTGAATACGTTGGGAGGCAACACAATAAGCCCCTATCTTTCTCAGTGTCCGGCTGAAACTCCATAACCAAAAGTATTGCGTGAGTGTTAACAATTATAGAGGACTACAAGATAGTTGAGTATGTGAGCTTGCTGAAAGCTCTATTGTTGACTCTTTCTGATGTTATGATAAATTGCAATTGCTTCAATGACTAAGATTATAGTTTGTTGGTTCCCAATGAAGTTTTTGAACCATACTTGATATTGTGAATTGATTATTACTTAAGCATAAGAAATCATATGATAAGTTCTACATATGTTGCTGTTATAAGAATGATCATGATGCCCTCATGTCCGTATTTTATTTTTATCCACACCTCTATCTCTAAACATGTGGACATATTTTTCGATTGCGGCTTCCGCTTGAAGACAAGCGAGGTCTAAGCTTGGGGGAGTTGATACGTCCACTTTGCATTATGCTTTTATATCAATATTTATTGCATTATGGGCTGTTATTACACATTATATCTCAATACTTATGGCTATTCTCTCTTATTTTACAAGGTTTACCATGAAGAGGGGCAATGTCGGCAGCTGGAATTCTGGCTGGAAAAGGAGCAAACGTTGGAAACCTATTCTACACAGCTCCAGAAGTCCTGAAACTCCATGAAACAATTTTTTGGAATTAATAAGAATTTCTGAGCAAAAGAAATACACCAGGGGGCCCACACCCTGTCCAGGAGACAGGAGGGCGCCCCCCCTATAGGTTGCGCCCCCTATCTCCTGGGCCCCCTGGTGGGCCTCTGGTGTCCATCTTCTGCTATATCATCGCTTTTACCCTGGAAAAAATCGTGGGCAAGCTTACGGGACGAAACTCCGCCGCCATGAGGCGGAACCTTGGCGGAATCAATCTAGGGCTCCGGCGGAGCTGTTCTGCCGGGGACACTTCCCTCCGGGAGGGGGAAATCATCACCAACGTCATCACCAACGATCCTCTCATCGGGAGGGGGTCAATCTTCATCAACATCTTCACCAGCACCGTCTCCTCTCAAAACCCTAGTTCATCTCTTGTATCCAATCTTGTATCAAAACCACAAATTGGTACCTGTGGGTTGCTAGTAGTGTTGATTACTCCTTGTAACTGATGCTAATTGGTTTACTTGGTGGAAGAACATGAATATGCTTTGTGAGTAGTTATGTTTGTTCCTGAGGACATGGGTGAAGTCTTGCTATTAGTAGTCATGTGAATTTGGTATTCGTTCGATATTTTGATGAGATGTATGTTGTATTTTCCTCTAGCGGTGTTATGTGAAAGTCGACTACATGACACTTCACCATTATTTGGGCCTAGAGGAAGGCATGGGGAAGTAATAAGTAGATGATGGGTTGCTAGAATGACAGAAGCTTAAACCCTAGTTTATGCATTGCTTCGTTAGGGGCTGATATGGATCCATATGTTTAATGCTATGGTTAGGTTTACCTTAATACTTATTTTGTACTTGCAGATGCTTGCAATAGGGGTTAATCATAAGTGGGATGCTTGTCCAAGAAAGGGCAGTACCAAAGTGCCGGTCCACCCACATATGAAATTATCAAAGTACCGAACGGGAATCATATGAACGTGATGAAAACTAGCTTGACGATAATTCCCATGTGTCCTCGGGAGCTCCTTTCTCATTATTAGAAATTGTCCAGGCTTATCCTTTGCTACATAAAGGATTGGGCCACCGTGTTGCACTTTATTTACTTGTTACTCGTTACCGTTTATCTTATCACAAACTATTTATCACCTACAATTTCAGTGCTTGCAGAGAAAACCTTACTGAAAACCGCTTATCATTTCCTTCTGCTCCTCGTTGGGTTCGACACTCGTACTTATCGAAAGGACTACGATTGATCCCCTACACTTGTGGGTCATCATTGTACAACTCACTGGAGCTGCTCCAATGACGAAACCCTCCATCACAGTGGAGCAGTACCTCGGGCTCCATCTCTAGACGCCTACGATCTTCTTCCCCTCCTCCGATAGCCAAGTCAGCCAGAGCATCCTCACCGTCACCGGCCAACCCAATCATGCTGAGATCGACATGGCTTCGCCAAAGAGGTTGTACACTTGTTGCATCTCTTTTTTACTCTACATGTTATTTATATTGTCCACTGAGCACATGTAGTAACGTGAAATACGATTATTTTATCCTACTATATGACAAGCAGTGAGGTACCAGGCAACTTAGCTATCCATGATGGACTCTCTTGAACGCCATCATTATTTATCTCTGCGTGTTTGAGCTGTGCATTTGTCGATGGGCCTGGGAGTTGAGCTAGTAGGGCAGTGGCCTGGGTCCAAAGTAATAGAAGTAGCACAAAATCATTTTTTTAGTGTAGGCTTTTCCTTTCTCAAGCCTGCCTACTAGAATCGCCAGTGCTTGAAAGGAAAAGTGAATGAAAAACATAGGAATTGGAAAGTTTCCTATGGTACTACTTTTCATGAATTTGGTGCAAAGGAATGGAGCAAAGGAAAACTGTAGGATTTGTTCCTTTAGTGTCTCCTTGAAAGAAAAATCGTAGGAATTCTAATTTCCAATTGTCCTCCTTTTCATATTCCTATTCATGAAGCACAAGACTAAGAGATAGTAGCATAATAGCATTATAACCGTACATTTTCTTGTGGTTTGACTTAATCTCACCATGCTTCTTTGCATCCTGGGATCTTCCAATTCTTGTGAATCAAACACCCAGATTGGCAGAAATCCTGTGTTTTTAAATTCTCTGTTTTGCACATGCATTCCTATCCTATTCATGTGTATTTCCTATCCCTGCATTGTTAGAATCCTCAAATTCAAACAAGCCCTTACACAATTACTTCTGTTACAGATATGTGTCAAAGAAAACCTTGTGTGGTTTGTCCTGCTCCTGCGGCGCTATGTTCCACCCCAGCTCAGCTGCTCCAACGATGGAAGGGTTTACCACAGCAGGGATCCGCTCTCCAGACTGTCTTTCTCCGCCTCAGACCTTCTTCCCCGCCGCCGGCAGCCACGACAACTGCATTACCATCATCAATTGAGCAGATGAGTTGAGGACTACACGGGTCAGCAAGAGAGGTCGCACTCTTTCGTGTCTGCTTACGTTATGCATTGGTTAATATGATGACATGCTACATTATCGTCGTGTTCACCTATTAGACTCCGAGTCAGGTCCAAACTAATGCTGAAACTTGAGTTTTTAAATGGTTGTGGGGTACATATTGGGGCAGCAATCAGTACTATCTATCTACTATCTGGTTAATCTCGGGTGTCTACTATGAGTTTCATGTTGGGTGCAAACAAACATTAAATGAGCCATTATCTGTATTTTTAACTAAAGCTATTATCTGCCTGCTATCATTTGTTTTGGGTCTATCCACAGTTTGCTACCATCACTCTAGATTTGTGCATGCACTCCTTACATAATCTCACTTGTTTTATTCCTATGCATGCCAGTTATTGTACACAATGGAACTGATCATGTAGAGCAAAGGAGACGAGCCTTGCGTGGCAATAAAATTTCATGCAGACGTCGCTCCATGGTGGGTGCAAAGGCAGCCCCCCTCCACCCATTTTGGATCGTAATCAAGAGGAATATAACTGTTCTGAGGGGGATTCAGAAGGAGAAGACCACTCCTATTTACCCCATGAGGTCTTCGCTCTAACTTGGCATGCTGATGTTGGTAATATCATGCATATGGTGTCTTGCATTGCTTACTATATACATCAAAGATGTCATCTGCTTAGTTTAGACATGCTTTGTGTCAATGCCATCTGTTTAGTTTCTTTATCGTATATGTGATGCAATGCCATCTTGTTTAGCCAGGCATCATATATGTGAATTTTGCAATGCCACACTGGTTAGTCAGTCATCTTATATGTGAATTATATCATGCAATCATTTTTTTATTACATGTTAAATTTGTCAACAATTTTAGTACATTCAATTACTCTTCCTGTGCATCAGCCATTCGGCACGGTCATGGAAAAATCTGGAGTGGAAACAAGTTCTTCAGAGCAGACAATGCTATCTGACGAAGCGCATGTCTTGCTGGTTATAGATAGCTCCTTAGAGGAGGATTCAGAGACAGATGACCAGTCCTATCCCCCCCCCCCCGAGGTGCATGCTCTAACTTGGCAGGGTTATGTTGCTCATATCATGCGTATGGTATCTTGCATTGCTATGTCATTTGCTTAGTTTAGACATGCTTTGTGTGAATGCCACCTGTTTAGTGTGTAATTATTCAATGCCATCTTGTTTCAAGACATTATATATGTGAATTATGCAATGTTATCTTGTTGCAAGGCATTATATATGTGAATTATGCAATGCCATGCTGTTTAGCCAAGCGCATATATGTGAATTATATCATGCTGTCCTTTTTTGTATTTCTCATTGCTTTTGTTGACAATGTTTGTATATTCAACTGCTCTTCCTGTGCATCAGCCATTTGAATTGGTGATGAAGAAATCTGGAGTGAAAACAAGGTCTTCAGAGCAGACAATGCTACCTGCTGAAGCAGATATCTTGCTGGTTACAGATAGCTGTTCAGAGGAGGATTCAGAGGCAGATGATCAGTCCTATTATCCCCCTGAGGTGTATGCTCAAACTTGGCAGGGTTATATTATTCATACCATGCATATGTCTTATTGCAATGCTTAGTTTTTACATCATATACACAATATTGAATGCCATCTCCTTAGTTGACACATCATATATGCGATTGCCCTCTGCTCACTTCCTTAGTATATAAATCATATATTTGAATTATATCATGCGATGATGTTTACATAGACAGCATGTATCTGAATTATGGCATGCCAACCCATTTTCTGAAGACATAATATAGTTATATCATCTCATCCTATTTACATAGTCATCATATTTTAAATTATGTCATTCTATCCGTAAATTATATCATGCCATCATGTTTCCATCGATGACATGTTTGTGATTTATGGCATGCCAACCACTTTAATAGACACATCGTATAGTTATATCATGTCATCCTATTTATATAGTCATCATATTTTGAAGTATGTCATTCTATCCTGTTTAGTTAGCCATCATACATGTGAAATTTTGTCATGCTATCCTGTTTAATTAGCCATCATATATGTGAAATTATGTCCTGCTATTCTGTTTGGTTAGACAACATAAATGTGAATTATTTCATGCCATGTTTTCTTCCCTACTATCCATTGCACCTGTCTATCTTACAATGTGTCTACATTCAATTACTTTCCTTGTTTATCAGCCATTTCAATAGGAGGGGGTGATGGCAGTATCCGTGGGAGTAAAAACACGGTCTTCAGAAAAGATCGTGATACCTGTCAATGCAGATAGAACCATGGTTGTACTTGCCCAAGAACCAGCCCCACCACACATAACCCAGACTCACGCAGATTGTACCCCTACCCAGTTGGACAGAGAACCAGCTACACCCCTTCTAACCCCAACCCCAGCAGATAGTAACCCAGTTCCCGTTGACACAACACCGTCTCCACCACAGAGCACCCAAACACGAGCAGTTAGTAAGGCAACTGCAGTGCCCAAAGCACGAGGACCACCACTCCGAACCCCAAGTCAATGCTTTAAGCAGAAGAAGAATTGTTCTCAGGTCAGGTTCCGTAGCTATGGTTCATACTACTTAGCTCTTGCATCATTGTATTTACTCATACCAACTAATTTCAAATTTGAAGGATGCAACTGAAACTCCAATGGCGCAACAGCTATGCTTTAAACCTGTTTCTTTAACGTGTTTGCTGTTGTAACTTGCTCTATGTTGATTTCAGTTTCAATTGAATAAACAGTTATGTTCTCATGCCATGCACATTACAAGTGTTGTTATTGTTTTGTAGTTTCCCACACTTATATTATGTCTATGATGCTTTGTCTTAAATAGATATGATTCGAACTGTATCTATCTTGATTTGGCAACATAAACTAGAATGATATAAACCATACAGTGACCATACTACATAGATATATGTTTGTTTCATGCTATTATCCTATCCACCTTACTACTGAACTGGTTTACCAAAATGAGTTTCATATACTACATTGTAAACCTGTGATGTGTTAGTTTTGTTCTCTTTTAGAACGCAGATAAAATATTGGAGAAGAGTACCCCATTATGCAATGGTAAAGGAAGTAATGCAGATAAGGTTCAAGATAGTGAGACATCCCTGTTGGTCTCCAAGAAAGCTGATAAAAACTATATTGAAGACACTGAGACAACCCCAAAGTCATGTCTTGATGTAGTGTTCGAGTTACTGGCTACTACTGCTGGCACCAGCTCTTCGAACTCGTTGCCTGAATCAGTTCGGCTTCTTGAGTCTCAACTTCAAGTTGAAAGACATTTATCAGATGTTATGCAGCAGGAAGCCGAAGGACTTAGGAAGTCCCTGCAAAATTCAGATGCATACTTTCTAGTGCAACAGCAAGTGCTGGAGGATTTAAGCACCAAACAAGAGAAAGTTAATAAGCTTGCTAAGCATCTTGCCAGCATTATGGGTACCCATGATATTGTTTCTTGAGCTCTTCTGAAGTGGTTTCAGTTCTGGACTTGTTTTGTTGCGGCGTTTATATGCTGCTTTGTTCCCTATATTTGCATTGGTGGCAAGCTTTGATGCCCAGTGGATGTAATATGTGTAATAGCCGTGATAGCCTAGCTTAAGTTGCTTGCTTATTTTATTTCCTTATTGTCTTGTTTATTTCTTTGCTTGTAGTCGGTGCAGTTCTTTTTCTGCGATTTGCTAGTGGCCGCAATAACCTATTTTTTAAAACTAGGCCACAATAATCATGAGCTACACATTTACTGTAGTTACCATGGCCCTCCTATGGGCCGTAGAAACAACAGGCCTTCTACGGGTCGTAGAAACAATGGGCCTTATATGGGTTGTAGACACAATGGGCCTTCTACGGGCCGTATCATCAATGGGCCTTCTACGGGCCGTATGATCGGTTGGCCAAAATGGGCCAATAACAGACCACATTATGGCCGTAAACGAGCTAGAGTTGGAATCGTCCGTTCATGGGCCGACCATAACGGGCCGTTGTTAATCGGCCGTATTTGATGACGCTACAAAAAGGACCCACATATTAACGGGCCACAAACGGGCCGACTGTAACCTCGGGTTGAATTTGACCCACAAGCAGAAAATGACAGTAACAGGCCGTAAGTAAACGAATGCTGGAAATGAGCCCAAGAATAAATGGGTCCTGAGAAGGCCAAAAGATAACATGGGCTGGAAACGGCCCAACGGAATAACGGGCTGTTAATGGGTATAAAGTGATAGACTATTCAATACGGGCCAGTTTCACCACGGGCCGTTAATGGGTATAAAGTGATGCACTGTTCATTACAGGCCAGTTTCACCATGGACCGTTAATGGGCCAAGAGATACAAAGGGCCTCATATGGGCCGAAAGACGTCATGGGCCATACATGGGCCAGATGTTAAAACAGGCTAGAATCATATTGGACGGCCCAAATGACGCTACTGGGCCTAATTCGGATAGGTCGTAATGGGCCCTGGGTTAGCAGGCTGTAAATGGGCTATATGCGAACATGCCGTTAACATGCTTTCCATGGGCCGGCCTGCCACCTTTTGACCAGGTCAATTGGGCCGGCCTTTTCACAGGAATGGGCCTCCGTTGGGCCGTGCCACGTGTCGACGTATCATAGGCGCCTTCTGTCCAATGAGTGGATGACATCTGTCCCAACGGTGTGCCTACACGTGTTTCCTCCAGCTAATGATGATTTTACACGTGGAAAATCCCCATTGGTCGAGGCTGTTAACAGGTTATCGGGTACAAAACCGGACCCGATAGCTTAACGACGTTCCGTTACGGTGGATGCCACATGTCGGTCACCCTTGACGAAAGCACTTCTGTGACGCGCGATTTATCGTCATGGAAGTGGACACTTCCGTGATGATAATTTTGGTAATGTCATGGAACACTTCTACGACAGCACAGGTATGACTATCTTGATTCTGTCATAAAATCGTCATGGATGTACATGCATGACAGAAAATGTGACCTACTGTGACAAACATGTATCATCAGGGAAGTGTATTTTTTTGTAGTGTACTCAGGTAGACCAGCCCGACCGCCCCCCTTGAGGACGGGACAGGCAGGCTAGAGAGGCCAAATACCTACTCCTTCCCCCTTGTCATAAAGGCAAGAAGGTAGTACAGCCAGAATATGAATATGATCTATGACATGACCTGGCCACTAGAGCAGGCCAGACAAGATCCATCTATGGATCTAGAGGGTACACTCTTGCTAGACGAGACGGATACCAAGCCTGGCATGACAGAAACGATAGAGCTCGGGAACAACATTGGTCACAGATGGCAGCCGATCTCCGGCGCGATGTAGCCCGGGTCAAGGGCGCCGCTCACCCAATGTGCTTTACGGATGAGGTGATGCAGCATCAGTTCCCTGAAGGGTTTAAACCTATAAACATCAAACAATACAACGAGATGATAGACCCAGCCATGCGGATCGAAAATTTTCTTCTCCACATTCATATGGCTCGAGGAGGTGATCTCCATGCCATAAAGTACTTGCCTTTAAAGCTTAAAGGACCAGCGAGACATTGGTTGAATAGCCTCCCTAAAAACTCCATAGGGAGCTGGGAAGAACTCAAGGGTGCTTTCCTAGCCAACTTTCAAGGCACTTATGTTCGTCCTCCGTATGCCGATGACCTGAGCCATGTGGTCCAATGGCCCGGAGAGTCGGCCCGACAATTTTGGAATCGGTTTTTGACCAAGAAGAACCAAATCATTGACTGTTCGGATGCTGAGGTGATAGCCGCATTCAAACATAGCATCCGAGACGAATGGATAGCTTGGCCAAGACAAGCCGTGATGATGTCGGCTCTTACCTCGCTCATGACCCGCTTTTGCGCAGGCGAAGATAGCTGGTTGGCTCATAGAAGCAACAACCCCGAAGACCCTGGTACCTCAGAAGTTCGGGATGGAAACGGGAAACCATAGCGCAACAAAAACAAGTGTCATCACAACGATGGTGAAGCCAAGGATACAAAAGTGAATGCCGGATTCAATAACTCCAAATCCGTTCAGTAGAAGAAACCCTCTAAAGAGAACAGGGACGGCCTGACCGCACTCGACAAAATCCTGGATAGGCCTTTCCAGATCCATGGCACTCTAGACAAGCCTGCTAACCACACCAACTCTAATTGTTGGTTGATCAAATAGGCCGGCAAGCTCACAGCTGAGGAGCAAGGCAAGGGACCCCATAGCAAGGACGACGATGAGCCTCATGAGCTGAACAGTGGAGGCCAAAATCATTTCCCTCCAAAGGTAAAAATGTTGAACATGATCTAGGCCACACATATACCTAAGAAGGATAGGAAATGCACACTCCGGGACATCTACGTCGTAGAGCCAGTAGCCCCAAAATTCAACCCATGGTCGGCGTGTCCAATCACCTTCGACCGCAAGGACCATCCGACTAGTATCTGTCATGGAGGATCGGCGGCTCTGGTTCTTGACCCCATCATCGACGGGTACCACCTCACCAGAGACCTCATGGATGGAGGCAATAACCTCAATCTGATTTATTCAGATACAACGAGGAAAATGGGTATCGATCCATCAAGGATCAATCCCATGCATCGAAGCCCGCTGCTCGGGCACTCTGACCTTGGAAGTAGTGTTCAGCTCGCTAGACAACTTCTGCAGCAAGGGCTTGATCTTTGACATTTTCCTGTTCCTCGGCGGCTATCACGCACTCATGGGCCGGACGACTTTTGCTTCTTTCAACGTCGTCCCCCATTACGCATACCTGAAGCTAAAGATGCCTGGACCCAAGGGCGTCATCACAGGTGAATGGCAATGCAGAGCGCTCACTCCAGACTAAGGAGCATACAGTAGCTCTGGCAGCCAAAGTCCAAACCGACATTGAGGGGTCGAAGTACCAGCCCATCGTCAAGACACAGGAGGCAAGCAAACGGGCCTGAGCCATGTCTCAGTTCGAGGAGCCTCCCTATGCTCAATGTAAATAGGGACATGCACCCCACATCACCCCCACCCTATTCACACAGTATGTGCCTCGTATGCACAACTTCGCGCTTAAAATACCATGTGCAGCTGTGGGGGCCCACCACCCAACAGCCGGTGTTCGGTTTAACCGAGCTATGGTCAAACACTTCTTTAGACAGTAATAGGTACCATCTAGGACCTATCCGGCATCAAGCTAGTACAATACGTCGACTTTTTAAGACCCTCTCTCAAGGGCCCGTCGGCCGATAATCATCCCCTTCAAGGAGTTCTTCCTCCACTGAAGAGCAAAGGTGCAGACGTGCAGCAGGGTGATACGTCCATTTTGCATCATGTTTTTATATCAACATTTATTGCACTATAGACTGTTATTTCACATTATGGTACAATACTTATGCCTTTTCTCTCTTATTTTATAAGGTTTACAAGAAGAGGGAGAATGCCGGCATCTGGAATTCTGGACCGGAAAGGAGCAAATCTAAGAGACCTATTCTGCACAACTCCTAATATCCTGAAACTTTACGGAGAATTATTTTGGAATAAGTAAAAATATTGGGCGAAGAAAATACCAGAGGGGACCCACTAGGTGGCCACAAGCATCGGGGGCGCGCCCTACCCCCCTAGCATGCCCTAGGGCTTGTGGCCCCCCTGGCAGATCTCCGGTGTCCATCTTTGGCTACATGGAGGGTTCTGACATAGAAAAGAAATTAGAAGATAGCTTTCGGGACGAAGCGCCGCCGTCTCGAGGCGGAACCTAAGTAGAAGCAATATAGAGCTCCAACAGAGCGATTCTATCGAGGAAACTTCCCTACCGGAGGGGGAAATCAAAGCCATCGTCATCATCAACGATCCTCTCATACTAACCTGTGACGCCTGGATAATTAAACTATAGTAACCTCACACTAATGATGACATGTCATCAAGTTGACTAAGCCACATTGCCACTTGAGAAAAATCAAATCCAAATTCCTTTTGAAATACAAGTCAAATTCTTATTTCTTTAATCTATCAAATAAAAATGTTCGATGGGTTGCAAGTATTCGCCAAGTAATTGTCATGAAAAAATCAACTCAAATTGGATTTTTATTTTGGCCATGGCAATATTTTGGTGGACCAACAACATTTAATTTGGTTGTTTAAATTCCAACATATATTCTTACTTTTCCCAAAACACAAGAAACTTCGCGTGTGGCCCTATGCTAACATACTGTATTTATGTGCCAAGTTTCGTCTATAACAAAAATTGTTTGCTCACTCAAATAAATACCAAGTTGTAGCTAGAAATAGAAAACAACTGTGAAAGTATAAAAGAGAAGACAATATAGGAATCTAAAAGCCCTCCCCACATCCCAGCCCAGCCCCCCTCATCATTTTCCTCTGTACACGGGGATGGCTTGGCGGCCGTCCACCCCGCCGTGGCCGCCGATGCCGCTGCTGGCGTTCATCCCGCGGTCGAGGGGATGTATAAGTGCAAGCCTCGAGTCCCCCCTCTCTCCCCTAGTAACCCTATCCCCTGTTCCTCCCCTCCTCTCACTCGCGTTTGTCCGTTCGAGGCTTCCCGAGCCATGTCCGCCATGGCCATCGTCATCGTCACGGCCATCGGCCTCCCCAAGCCCTGAGACCGCATCCAGGAGGACCGCCGCCATCGACTTCGTCCATCCCAAGCATCTAATCGAGCGGAGCCACCCCATAGGCTCACCATCGAGCTCATCTTCACCGCGTCCATCGCCGGTCGCCGTCGTCGATTGCCTCGTCTTCGGTCCATCCCCAGCCATCTCGAGCTCATCTCTGGCACCGCATTGAGCTCCTTCCCCAATTCCCTAGCTTTTCCCCCTCAATCCGTTGCTATATCGTCATCCCTGCGAGCCCAGCCGCCATGGCTGAAGCTTCGCGTCCGTGCGCGCTCGCTTGCATATGGCCGCATCCGTGCGCGCCCCTCCCTGGTAGCTCCCAGGCGCGCCGCCGCAGCCGCCCGCGACCCTGCCGCTGCTCTGCTGCTCCTTGTGCTGCTGCTTGGTACTAAATACTGATGCGGATGCTATGCTACTGCTTCTCGCATGCCGCTGCCGCTTGCGCACTGCTGATTTGCTAGCTGCCACCACCGCCGTTTTGATGTTGCAGCTATGCCTTTGCTGCTCTTTTCCTGTTGTTACTCATTTTGCTGCTGCTGCTCTTCTTGCTGCCGCTGTTGGCTGCTCCGGCGCTAGCCTCGCATGTGGCTGTGGCCATGGATGAACGCCCATGGGCTGTGCATGTATGTGACATCCGTGGGGCTGGTTGCGCCTCTGGCCGACCCTATGCAAATTAGTTTATGGGCTAATTAGTATTTAAGTTAGGTACTAGCCTATGGCAGGTGGACCCCCTCCTCTAAATATCCACTTAAAAAGAAGATGCTAAATTATGTATGAATGACACTTGGGTCCCACTGGTCCCATGGACCAGTCAAACTGCTGACTGGGATAACCCAGTTCATGACATGCGGGTCCCCTGGGCCCTTTCACTAGTCAATAGTCTCAGTTGACTGCTGACTAGGTAGTCAACGGGACCCCACAAGTCAGCCACTAAAGCCATTGCTGTGTACACTTCTCTGTGTACACTTAGCATTGAAATATTAATTTATTTTTGAATTAAAATAATTCCAGAAAATTAGAAAATCAATTAAAACTTTAAAAATTTAAAGAAAATTATGCGTAACTCGGATAAAAAAGTTTTATACATGAAAGCTGCTCAGGAAAATATGAAAAATCCGAATATGTCCTTGTCTGCCACATGCCCCTAGCATAGCGACCATGCAACCTGTCGGCGTTCTGGGAACGAGGGTACCCAGACTTGCCTGCCTACGGCCTGCGGCGTGGCTTAAGGAGTGGCCCAGTACGACCCATCTTCATTAGCACATGCTCAAGACCCTCGCGAGGGGCCAAGCCTCGCGGGGCGGACGACAGGAGGCTTCCTCAGGCACGACCTCGCCAGGCTGGCTCGCGAGGAGGCGGAGAGATCAAGGCGGGGTACCTCACAAGGTGCCCGTGACGCAAGCCATGACGACCAAGGCCAGGCGGGCGCCAGCCTGCGCAGAGTCCTTGTTTCCTCTTTGGTGCAAAGGGGGCAAGCGCAGGCAAGGGTATCAAGCAAAGGCAACCATTTTGGTGCAACAAGACCAAGACCAGCAGGACGGCAGAACGGAGGTCATCGTGGAGCCCAAGCCAGCGTCATCGTCAGGGTCTTTGGTAGGCGAGGATCAACTTTAGTCAGGATAAGTGTACTAGATGTTCCCCTTCAAAATGGCCAATTATTGGCGCCCTTCCCGCTCAATATTTGGAAAGAGGCCCGGGGCCTTTGCCTATAAATAGGACTAGCCACCCACAGGGTAGAGGCATCGGATCCGCATCTGAGACACACAGAGAGAGAGGCGACTGAACTCCCTCTAGAAGTTCATCGCCCCAGCCAAGAACAGACCCTCGCGAGGCTGTTCTTCCATTGTACTGTTCCTCATCAGCCCCTGAGGCAATCCACACACCACAAACTGGAGTAGGGTATTACACCACAATGGTGGCCTGAACCAGTATAAATCTCGTGTCCCTTGTGTTGTTCTTCGTGTAGTTTTAGATCCTGGCGAGGCGGTGAGACATGGGTAGGCTGGAGGTGTGATCTCCGCGTGCACCCCAGTGTTCGAACCTTGAGGGTCTGCTAGAGCCCGAAATCCGACATTTGGCGCGCCAGGGAGGGGTGTGCCGAAATCTGCCCTCCATCGCCTCGTGTTTCACCGCCCGTCCCATCCATGTCAGACGCACGTCGCGCCCGCGCTGAGCGCCGGGCCTCTCTCGCCACTCGCGTCGCCCAAACGGCCCCTGTCGGCGGGCACCCCTGCTGTTGCCCGTCGCCTGCCGTCAACGCCGCCACCGGCCCGGCGGGGAACAAGCAGCAGGCGTCGTCCCTGCATCCTTCGGTGCAGCGAGAGGGCCGCATCGCCACCCTATCACTGACTCCGGCCGGCTCCTCGTCCCATGCCCGTCGCGCTCCCGTGGACGCGCACGTCGCGCTGCTCCTGGCACGGGATCTCCTGCACTACCGTCCCGTCGATGATCTCTACGACGAGTGGCTCGCCCGCATCACCGAGCTCGTCAGCGCTACTGGGGGCTCCCCTGCACCATCCCTCTCACTGCACCACGCCCCGCCCTGCGCGGGCGACGAAGCTCCGGGGGCGCCTCAGCTGCCTCCCCCTCAAGAAGGCGCCTTGGCCCCAAGGCGCGTGGCCCCTGGGCGGAACCCACTCCGTCCGGCGCCAGCACAGCAAGAGAAGAGCTGCCAAGAGATCCCTCGTCCACAAGAGGCCGCCCGTGTGCTCCCCGCACCGGCTCGGCACGAGCGCGCTCCTGCTCCAGCGCATCAAGACCCCGCGCTGGACCTGGCTGCAGCGCACAGAGACCCGCAAGATCAAGCTCTCCGTCACCAAAGGGCTCTCGCGGCCACTGCAGGCTGCTGTGCCTTCTCCGCCGAACTGCGCAGCGTGGCCTGGCCGGGCAAGTTCAAGCCAGACCTGCCCCCGCGCTACGATGGCACGGCTGACCCTGCTGAGTTCCTCCAGCTCTACGAGCTGGGCATTGAAGCCGCCAACGGGGACGAGAAGGTCATGACGAACTGGTTCCCCATGGCGCTCAAGGACGGCGCCCGCACCTAGCTCCTGAACCTGGCTCCTGGCATGATATCCTCATGGGACAAGATGCGCACCCGATTCATCGCCAACTTCCAAGGCACCTGCGACCGGCCCCCTGCCATGAGCGACTTGTGCCGCATCAAGCAGCAGCTCGGAGAGACCATGCAGAAGTTCATCTAGTGCTTCAACAGCACTCGCCTTAAGATCCCCAAGGTGTCTGAGGAGGCCATCATCTCAGCCTTCTCCGACCGCATGTGTGACGTCAAGATGAAGGAGGAGCTCGCGATCCATGAGGACCTGTGCACCTCCCTGGAGCTATTCAATCTGGTGACCAAGTGCGCTAGGGCTGAGGAAGGGCGCCTTTCCCTCCTCGAGCTGCCAGCTGCTGACCCAGAAGAGAAGAAGCCCAAGGCCAAGGACGTGAAGTGCAAGGGGATGCCGTGCTTGCGGCAGAGCCGGACACCAAGCGAGGCAGGGATCAGCCTGAGTCATCCAAGGGCAGCCGGTACTGCGTGTACCACGACCTCCACACCCACAACACCAACGAATGCCAAGAGCTCAGGGCCGTGCGAGACGTGCATGCCCGTCGACGCCCCGAGCGGAACGACAGGGGCTATGGCCGAGGAGGAGGAAGAGGTGGAGGACGATGGGAAGACCGTGGCCCTCGCCAAGGGTAGCATGACCGACCTCGCGAGGACCGGTGACAGGACCAGCCTCGTGAGGGAGGTTGGAGGGACCCTCCTCGCGAGGGGGGTTGGAGGGATCAGCCTCGCAAGGATCGCCCACAAGGCAACGCGGGCCTCCCTCCTCTGCCACCACAGCCGAGGAGGAATGAAGACCATCACCAGGACGAGGGGGCTGGAGGCTTCCAGGAGCCACGCGCAATCGCTTACATCTTGGGCGGCGCACAAGCCCCGACTTCTCAGCGCATCTTCAAGCAGTTTGCTCGCGAAGTGAATGCAGTCCTCCCCAAGCTTGAGGCCACACGCCCTCTCAGGTGGTCAGCATGCGCTATCACGTTCAACTCAGCGGATCAGCTCAAGTGTGCGGCCACAACAGGAGTCCTCCCGTTGCTTTGTTCCCCAATCATCAGCAATGTGCAAGTCACCAGGACCCTCATCGATGGCGGAGCAGGGCTCAATGTCCTATCTGTCGAGACGTTCAACAATCTCCAAGTGCCATACAATCAGCTGCAGCCAACCAAGCCTTTCTCAGGAGTAACTGATGGTTCCACGGTTCCGATAGGGCAGGTCCGCCTTCCTGTTACCTTTGGGAAGCGTGACAACTACTGCACCGAGCTCATTGACTTCGATTTCGCTCACATTCGCCTTCCGTACAATGCCATCATCGGGTACCCAGCCCTGGCCAAGTTCATGGCCATGACCCATCACGGCTACAATGTCCTCAAGATGCCAGGAAGCGGTGGAGTCATCACGGTGCCCTGTGAAGAGAGAGACGCTGTGTGTTCTCTGGAACGTGCTTTCCAAGCCGCATCAATTGAAGACCCAGATCACAGGAACGAGAGGCTTCCCGAGGCTGCTTCTAAGAAGAAGAAGACATCGCCTGGCCCGACCCCTCGGAAGGCAGGCCCCTCGGGGTCCGCGCCTGTTTAGGGGGCACCTCCTTCTGTTGCATAGGAAGGCGCTCCCGGTGCCGTCCTCGAGCAAGGCTCGGGGGCTCCCTTCTGGAGGGCCATCGACTTTGCTAAGATCACGAGGGAGGTGCTCAGGCACCACTTGGAAGCGTGCTTCAACGCATGTTTCCCTCAGGAAGGAGCAAGGCAAGGAGGGCCAAACCCTCAGGAATTCATCAGCGAGATCATTCAGGAGCTGCAGGAGTCAAGAGTCATGAGTGGCAGCCGCCACTTGCCCGCCGTAGCTCCCCATCCAGGCGAGGATAGTGGGCTGCGCGTCTGCATCGACATACCAGGACTCAACCGAGCCACCTCTTAGGAGCGCCTCTGGCCCTCACGTGTGGGACGCTGCGAAGGTCCACCCCACAGCTATGTTCGCATGCCTTACAGCCTGCCGAATGCGGCTGTTGTGCGTCAGCGCCTCATGAGGAGCATCTTGGAGGCTCAAGCGGTCGGGCGCTCCGCAGTCCTGGCGGAGATGGAGATGGTCCATGAGGAGCCGTCAGCACCTCCAGAGCCTCCCGAGGCCCCTAGGCCTGGGGGCTCGTGAAGATCATCTCCCGCAGCGCACGCCGTCCGCTACTTCAGCATCCCTCCATCTTCAGCATCATTAGGTGACATCCTTCGAGTTTCATTTTCAGCTGGGAGCCCCCCCCAGGGCTGCATCATTCCCAGGCCGCGTGGGTCCCTGCGGCATGTATCCCTTTAGTTCATGTTTTCAGCTTACTTTATCGGGGGCGCCCCTCGGGCTGCATCATCCCCAAAGTCGCTCGGGCCCGACCCAGTGGCGATCGTCTTTTTCTGCGTCTATCTAAATGGATTTGCTCCTTCATGATTAACGTGCTTTACTTAATCGCCCGCTCGATTAACACCAGTTGATGGAGCTGCTCCCTCACGACACGACGCTTGCGCATGGGTCCGTCCCTGCAACATTGACAAACCTGGATGGCTGAGCTCTGGCCGCGGCAACCCCGCAGGGCACCACCTCACCAAGCCTTCAGTGCCTCGTCACCTTCCTAGAGCAACCAGTAGCTGGTCGGCAATTGTAACGGCAAACCCTTGCTTTTCTCATGATGAACTCGCAGGATCGCTTTAAGGAGCAGTGTCGGGCGAGGCCTCCCCAGCATCTCCTTCGCTCTCGTCCACGCGAACCGCTTGCATGTTAAAGGGGGGGGGGGGTACCTGAGCATCGCGACTCATGGGATCTTACTGGCTCTCCAGCCCTCACCCTCTGGCCTTGTCCACGGCATCGCGACCTGGCATACCAGCGACGATTGAGCCCACTCGAGGGCCGGGACCTGAGGACGTAGAGCACGAGGGGGAGCAAAGGCGAGAGGGAAGAGGCACGTTGGGACCTTGCCAGGCAACTCCTCGGCTGTCGACGCGCGGGCCCGGTGCCGCGCCAAGGAGTGGTTTCTGACCCCCGAGATAAGTCATCCTCCGGAAACACTAGCGATCGCAGCACCGACCTCGCACCTAATGCAGTTCCGTTTTGGCGACGTCACGCTCCTTTCTCACCGAGCGATGGCTGCTTGAGCGCTATAGGGGACCTCCTGAGCATCGCGACTCAGGGGCTCTTACTGGACCCCGGGCCGCTCACCTCCTGGCCTTGACCACGGCATCGTGACCTGGCATACCAGCGACGGCTGAAGCCTGCCTTGGGACCGAGACCTGCCAGCGCAGAGCGTCAAGTCCTCGCGAGGTTCGAAAGAAGGAACTAAGCTAAGACGGGACGAGCATCCCTCACCACTTCATAATAAGGATCATATTAACAAATGGAACTGCAAGCACCTTACAAACCCCCACGGGGTGTGTTCTTTGATTCCTCGCAGGGAACAAAAGGAGCAAATCCTAAAGGGTGCTAACTATGCGCGCCTCCTCAAGAGACGCCATCATCAAGAGTAGGCCGTCAGCCACTGGTGCCAACCCCATACAGATCAGTGGCGACGACGGCCTGACGAGCCCGCCCTGCTCCGGGAGCGACACAAGCTCGGGGGCTCGTAGCTGTCGTCGCTCGTCTCCGGGGTCTCGAGGAGCTCGGCGGAATCGCTGGATCCTCCGACACCTCCGCTTCCTGAGGAGCTGCTGGGGAAGCGGTTAGCGAGCCTAGTCCTCACCGTGGCAGGGCCTCGGCCGCCTTTCTTAGGGCAGCACTCCAGCTGGCGTCCCTCCGCGTCGAAGACCTTGAAGAACATCAGGGAGGCGCCATCATACTCGAGGTGAATTGCGAGGGCGCCACCCGTCCTGCAGACCCGGGCGATCTCGCCCCAGCCACGGGTCAGGTAGACCCTGCCTGGAGCGACGACCTCGACCTCCACTTCGGTCGCAGGGGTACTGCAGTCAGCATGCTGCAGCCAAAGCTCGATGGGCCCCCTCGGCGGGATCTCGAAGGCGAAGGAAGGAGGGAGGAGAATCCAGGACCGAGGAGGCATGGCAGCATGAAGCACAAGCTCGCGAGAAGAGCCCACGGCGTGAACTCCTGGAGGAACGACGCGCACCGCCATGGTCCGTCGGTGGCGACGGCGCCTCTGGCGGTGCCGCTCGGCGCCAGCGCCTTCAAGACCCTCGATCCAGGCGTACAAGGGCAGTGGGAATCCCGGCGGCGGCCGCTCGAACCACAGCCTCGACACCTCCTGCCAAGCACCCCCTTCCCCGTGGCAAGAGACGAGCCGTTTCTTCGGAGGAAGCAGGACAGGACCCTCTCGGGGGGCCTTCCCCTTCTCTTCGGTAGAAAACTGATGGATCGGTGCCATTGGCATAGGGAGGAGCAAGGACGAAGAGGAAGACGAAGAGTAGCGGGAAGAGATGGACTAGAAGGGCTCGTGCCGTTCCGTACATATAGCCGAGGAAGGCCAACCGTTGACTTCCACAATCACAGGTAATCATGACCCGTTTTGCATACAGGGACTCGTCAAATCATGTAGTTACCGAGGCGTCGTGGGGGAGCCAGGACGCCCACGTCCAATCAACCGCCACGCGGCGCCCAAGGCCGCAGGCTATTGGGGCCCGCGGCGCTTCGCACTTGCCTCTTCGCTTCTCTGCTAAACCAAGTCCAAGTGCGCCTTGGGCCCGGGGGCTACTGTCGGTGTTCTGAGAACGGGGGTACCCAGACTTGCCTGCCTGCAGCCTGCGGCTTGGCTCAAGGAGTGGCCCAGTACGGCCCATCTTCGTCAGCACATGGTCAAGACCCTCACGAGGGGCCAAGCCTCGCGGGGCAGACGACAGGAGGCTTCCTCAGGAACGGCCTCATAAGGCTGGCTCGCGAGGAGGCGGAGAGATCAAGGCGGGGTACCTCACGAGGTGCCCGTGACGCAAGCCATGACGACCAAGGCCAGGCGGGCGCCAGGCGGGCGCCGGCCTGCGCAGAGTCCTTGTTTCCTCTTTGGTGCAAAGGGGGCAAGCGCAGGCAAGGGTATCAAGCAAGGCAACCATTTTGGTGCAACAAGACCAAGACCAGTAGGACGGCAGAACGGAGGTCATCGTGGATCCCAAGCCAGCGTCATCGTCAGGGTCTTTGGCTGGCGAGGACCAACTTTAGTCAGGATAAGTGTACTAGATGTTCCCCTTCAAAATGGCCAATTATTGGCGCCCTTCCCGCTCAATATTTGGGAAGAGGCCCGGGGCCTTCGCCTATAAATAGGACTAGCCACCCACAGGGTAGAGGCATCGGATCCGCATCTGAGACACAGAGAGAGAGAGGCAACTGAACTCCCTCTAGCAGTTCATCGCCCCAGCCAAGAACAGACCCTCGCGAGGCTGTTCTTCCATTGTACTGTTCCTCATCAGCCCCTTAGGCAATCCACACACCACAAACTGGAGTAGGGTATTACACCACAATGGTGGCCTGAACCAGTATAAATCTCGTGTCCCTTGTCTTGTTCTTCGTGTAGTTTTAGATCCTCGCGAGGCGGTGAGACATGGGTAGGTCGGAGGTGTGATCTCCGCGTGCACCCCAGTGTTCGAACCTTGAGGGTCTGTCGGAACCCGAAATCCGACACAACCGTCCTCTCTCTTTCATCTGCCCGAAAAATGCCAAACTTCGGGAAAACTTTCCCTGATGTTATCCTCCTTCGCCGGTATCGTGTAGCACTACGATAGGTCACCCCTAGCACCGCGTATCGTCTTGTCATGCATCTGTGTGCTTTGTATTTACTGTTTCTCCCCCCTCTTCTCTCAAGTAGACCCCAAGATTGCTATTGATGCCATGGTGTTCGACTATGTCAACGACGACCCTTCTTCCCTTTCAGCGGAGCTTCCAGGCAAGCCTCCCCCTTGACCACTCCGATATCGCCCATTCCATTCTCTCTCATGCTTGCATTAGATTTTGGTACTATTATTGTTCTCCTATTCTGATGCATGGCCTGCTTTTGTAACCTGCTCATTGAACCTTACCTTCTTATCCTAAACTGCTTAGAGATCCATTAGTGTCCCCCACCTTGTCCTTGTTGCCCCTGCTTCATCATCGACAACTCGATCAACGTGATAGCCCAACACCTCACATCACACCCCCTTTGTTGCCCGACTCTGCAGAGATATTATTGACTGCCGAGGGTGATACCTCGTAGCGCACTCCTAATGATAAATCTGTAGTGTAGCTACTCGGTCGTGGTCATCGAGGGTGATTCCTCCTTCACCACCCATGATATGACTCTGTCGTGCAACCTCTCAAGTGTGGACCTCGAGGGTGATTCCTTCCATGTTCACCTTGATGATTACATTGAATCGAATCCACCGAGGGTGATTCCTCGGGTTTTCCCCTTGATGTTTTGGACACATGATTACCCGGACTTTACTTGAGGCCATTGTTGAAGTCGGGTCCGCCCTAAGGGGTACCCGTGAGTTATTTTGAAAGTCGGGCAGGCCTGGAGAGCACCCGCAAGTTTTCTATGAGGCACGACCGGGCATTCTGGGCCCTTGCTGTAAGTCCACGAGATAGGGCGACAGGGCAACATTATCGTGCGTCTCTGCTCGTCTCTGTGAGCCCCCAGGTTTGGGTATTTGTTCTGAGTTGGCCTCTGGCCTTTTCACACTAACCACCACACGAGAATAGTTATGGGCCTCGACATCATGGTATCATCAAAGCTTTGTCAGACGTCCAGTTCAGCATTATGGCATGGTCGGATCATGCAATCCACTTCACGTGTGGTGCTGGTATCCACCCTGCACACAACGAGTCGGAGTGCAATAGGTGATGGGCCCAAGACGCCGGAGTGCTTAGGATGTAGACAAGCAGGGACCTCTCTGCTGAGCCTAGGTAGGTCTGCGACGTGTTGATCTTCTGAGGCCGGGCATTGACTCAGAAAAGTGTGTCCGGTCAGAGTAATCAAGTGTGTTGGGTAACGTGGTACACCCCTATAGGGAAGTTATCTATTCGAATACCATGTCTACAATAATGGACGTTCAGACTTGTATCCTGATCTATTACAACTAGAACTAGTTACTCGAGACATGTGATGGATATGTTGGCTCCGGGATTGCTTTCTCACAGGGAGCCGAGGAAGAATTCTGGGCGTTAGTGCTACAACATGCTTGTTAAATATAAACTGCTATTCTATACTCTTCCGAATGCTGCAAGATGCTTGGAGCTCCTTGAAGATGCTAGCTTTGATAGGCTTGGCCTTTCCCTCTATTCTAGCATTTTGCAGTTCAGCCCACAGATACATACCTTCCTTTGATACCAATGCATACTTAGTATAGATCTGATGCTTGCGAGTACTTCGGATGAGTACTCACGGTTGCTTTGCTACCCCCCTTTTCCCCTTCCATCTTCTTTCCGGTTGTTGCAACCCGATGGTGGATCCCTGAAGCCAGATGCCACCGCCGATAGATACTACTACATGAGTCCGCTGACGACCAGGAGTTGTGAGGAGGTCCTAGGTAGGAGGCCATTCCTCTTCGATCGTTGCTACTTTTGTGCTAGTCTTCTTAAGGCATCCTTGTTTAACTTATGTCTGTACTCAGATATTGTTGCTTCCACTGACGCTTGTGACTCTAGCTTTTGTATTCGAGTCCTCGAGGCCCCTAGCTTGTAACATAAAGCTTGTATTATTTTGATTTGTGTCTAGAGTTGTGTTTTGATATCTTCCCATGAGTCCTTGATCTTGATCATACACATTTGTGTGTATGATTAGTGTATGATTGAATCGAGGGCGTCACAAGCACCCCCACGGTGCAGTCCCCTCCATGGCAACCAGCGCGAGATCGACAGCATCAAGAACCCGATGACGTCTCGATGGTCTCTTCTGACCCTTGAGCGCTCCCAGATCGGCAGCAAGCCCCGGAGGACAGATAGATGGAAGACACGCACGTTGTCATTGAGCAATGCCATGGCGACCACCGCTAGACTGATGGGTGCAACGGTCAATATGTTGACGAGCCTACACCTGATGTTGTCGGGTACCTACCTTTCGAGGTTGGATGCCCTGCCTTCACTCGTGAGCTGCGGCAAATCCGTTGGCCATCCGTCCGCATGTTCAAGCCAGAGATACCCGAGAAGTATGATGGGAGACTCAACCCGGTAGTGTTCTTGAGCATTTACACCATTGCCATCCAAGCTGTCGGGGTAAGAGATGAGAAGGTATTCGCCAACTACTTTCCTTTGGCTCTCAAGTCCAATGTGAGGTCTTGGTTGATGCATCTGTCGGAGAACTCCATTTCTTCTTGGGCTGACCTTTGTTGTGAGTTCATTGGCGCCTTCACTAGCGGCCATCAAGAACCAGGTCAACCCAGCGATTTGCAGCTTCTCCAACAAAAAGAAGGAGAGACACTCCGGAAGTATCTGCAGAGGTCCAGCAGAGTCCACAGGAACATCCCAAACATCCATCCGGCAGCGGTGATAGCCACCTTCCAGTTAAATGTGCGCAACCGCAAGATTCGTTCCAAGATGAATGTGCGATTGCTCAAGATTGTGAAGGAGCTTTACACCCTAGTGGATAAGTGTGCTCGGATGGAGGAAGGATGGAAGTTACCCAGAGAGGAGGATTTCATCTATATTGATCCAGAGGATGATGATGAATCCACCAGTCAGAAGAAGAGGAAGAAGCACAATAAGAGGCGCAAGGATAAGGCAGTGATGATTGTTGAAGGATCGGGCACGCCTAGTACCAGAAAGACCGCCAAGGCTGAAGTCCTTAGCCAGGAAGCTGCCGTGTGTGCTGCTTGCCGGGAAGCTGTGGTTGCCGAGAAGGCCGGGAAGGGCGATGGGCCGTATTGCAAGATCCATCAGACCAAGGGCCATGACCTTCAAGAGTGTTATCAGCGTGAGCAGCTTGTCAAGGGGCAGAGAGATGAGTACGAGAACCATGACAAGGAAAAAGGTCAGAATGCCACTGGCGGCAAGGGCCGAGGTGGTGAAGTAAATTTCCCCGGCAAACCCTTTCGGAACAAAGGATAACCCGCCAGGGGTCAAGAGAAGGAAGCTTGTGATGATGAGAGTGATGGAGGGGATGAAGAGGAAACCAGGGAGCAAGAGTTTCAGAAGGCGACTGACGCCCTGTGCATTGATGGGGGTGTATCCTTTCACTCCTCTCACCGCCAACTCAAACGGTGGGCGTGTGAGGTCAATACCATGGAACCAACACCAGAGGCCCGGAAACCACTCAAATGGTCGTGCACACCCATTATCTTTGACAAAGAGGATCACCCTGATCGTACCACTATGGTAGGATGCTTGCCGTTGTTGGTCTCCCCAACAATTCGCAACCTCAAGGTGTAACACCCCAGATGTAACATGTCCCAATTTGGCAATATATCAACTTGACCTCCATCCAATTCTTGTGGGTTTTTATCATGTTTGGCCTCATCTTGTTTGGTTATGTGGTTTACTCTTTTCATTCTCATGCTCACCTTACCATATTGCATTTGTGCCTCTTGTCATTTTGCATTCCATCCTCATCATGTGCTTGTTGTGATCTCATACATATTATATTGTTGCATGTTCAATGCATAAATCTTGCATCACCACCTCCTCCTTCCCTCTACTTCCTTCTTTTGACAAGTGTCATTTTCCTTTCTCTTTTAATGTTCATCTTCTCCCTGTAAATCTTGCACCATGCCTACATCCTCTCTGCCAATTTTCAACTCATTTGAATATGTTTTGGTTAGGTTAAAAATTGACTCAAGTTTGAATTTAATTCAAACTTGATTTAATTTTCTTCCTTTAAAAATACCCGAAGTAATTTATTCAAATGTCTCACAATTCCAGGAGCTTGAGAATATTTTCTTTATACTCAAACTCCTCTCCTTTTACCCTGTGCTTTTCTGTTTCTATTCCTGTTTGAGCAAATAGAAATAGAAGAGCAGCAGCCAGCAGCCTCAGCCCAGCCGAGGCCTTTTTCTGCCTGCCAGCCCAGCCAGCGCAGCCAGCCAGCCCGCTTGCGCGCTCACCTGCTCCCACTTGCGCGCTCGCCGTTTCTCACTTAGC